>NW_003298789.1:188840-201188 GCF_000151645.1 Tuber melanosporum
TTTACGGTCTGTGCCGCTAGAATCCGGGTTGTGCTTTGGCGCTGTCTCAAAATGTAGCATTTGGACACCAGATGACTATAGTAAGGTAGTTTCAGAGAGTACCCTAGCTGGAACTATAAAGCCTATCCACCTCTTTGAATCTTCTATACCAAACATTTTTTGCTATTGGGAAAAGGCACTTAGTACGGTAATAAAGGTGTGAAAAGGTATACAAAGCTTTCAGGTATTCCTTTTTCTGAAAGAACTTCCAGAAGTTGTCTTAGTAAAGAAATTACCTTTTAGTAATTGGCAGCAGTTTGATCTGAATAAGACTGGTGTTGATGAATTACAAATTCAGAATATAGTGCCTGAACTAATTCCACCAATTGACTTCAAGCCTGAAAGATATTATGACATGTGGAGTAAGTATGATCCCTATGTGCCAGAAGATATTTGTTTTACCTGACTTTATACAGAGCTCACTATGGACACAATTCAATAGGCCAAGGCAGTCAAGGTACGAGGAACAAAGTATAAGACACTTCCTCCAGCAACTGACAGGCCAATAGCCAGTAGTTCAGATACTATACTTTCTAATTCACTAATTACAAGTAACAGTAATAAGAAACTATGGCAGGAAACTACTCTACAATCAGATGGAAATGATACTTCTATCACTAGTGTCAGGGAAGGGGCTGATACTAGTATAGTCGCTGCAGAACTAGTAGAGCAAGATTTACTAAAACCTAGAAAGCGAGAAAGACCACCCGGATCAAAGAATAAAAATAGTAGGAAAACCATGTAAATAGCATCATTTCGCAAAATATTTTTCATAGATCTAAAACCCATATACAAAATAAAATTCCAACGAAGTTACTTTATTTTTAAACATTTTTATCATGGTAGAGTAGTCGATTTACTTGAGAGAAAAAGAAAAACTCTTTGGTTGCCACACTTCAAACTCATTTTCCCAACAACAACGAAAACTGCCCATATGCTGGTTCTAATAAAACCACACTCATATTATGATATGATAGGATACATTTTATGTGGTGTGCATCATACCAAACCCGTTCTTACACAAGGCTGGAAATATAGGAGGGTTGGGGGTTCGGGAGGTTTTCGAATTATGGGAAGGTTTACTGTACGAGTACCAGTATTGTAAATAATTTCAACCCCTAGCTGATTGGTTTCTCTTGTTTCCCGTCTTGGCATCCTCGTAGTTTCAGATGGGGTGGGATGTTGACAACGAGCCTACAAGGCGCAGAACCCTGCGATCCCTAACTGTTCCAACGCTCCCGGTGTTTTTTCACTGGAACCTGGGGGGCTCGATCAGTTTCGTTCACCACCACAAAGCCTAGAGTCCGGCCGTGCTCGTTTCTACCCTTTTGGGTTGCTCAATCACCCTACGAGTTACAAGTCCGTCTATCCCCTTGTCTTTCTCGAGGTTCTTCGTTCGCTCGATACGGAGCAATCATGAAGCAGCGGTCAACTTTCATCGTCTCTGAGTCCCACGGGACTCTCCCGGAGAACCTTTCCCTCAACAAAGACTCCTTTGTGATAAAAGCGCTGCCACCATCTGCTGTGCGTGAAGACCGGTTTACGTTCGGCGTCCACGAGCTCCCGGCCGAGATCCAGGATGTTTTAAGCTCATGTAGGGAGGTTCATTTAAAATTCGCGAGCGGAGATATCTATGAATCCATTGATCCGTACAGTTCAAGGACTCCTGGCGGTTTACATATATTTTTGTCACCCGAGCAGGGAACTTCTCCGTATGCTAATATACCCTCTCGATTACATGTTATGCACTGACAAGGACAAATGGGCAGAGACTCTATTTGCCTGCTTCTTGAGAAGGTCTTCGGTGTAGATCATTGTCGGGATCTCAAGTCTTCCTTTATTAAGATACCCGGAAGCTATCAGTTCTACTCCCCATTACGCTCAGCTTCAGCATTCGTCCAGTACCTGCGAAATCATCTCTCTGAGAAAGATATTGTGCGACGAGCTGAGGTTCATTCATTGGAAAGTGCTGAATATATCGACGTGACGTACGACGCTATTGCCCAAACGCTGGTGCTGTCGAGTGTACATGCTCCAAACCATCCAAAATGGGACGGGTTGTCAATAACCAGTACAAAAACCTCTGATGTCGAGCTTGGGGTCTTGGGGAACGTAGCCCCAATGGAAGAGGAAGGTCTCACATTGGCTGGCTTCATAGCTGAACTTGGCGAGAGCGATGACTTTGGTGATATCCTATTAAGATGATATTATGTACATTTCCCTAACTTCGTCCTAGAACCAACAATGTTTTCATTTGCCTCTCGCCATCATCGCTCAGAGTCGACCTTTAGCATCACCACAGCGCTTCCACCGGGCCTACACCCTAAGCTCAAGCTCTCTATTCATGCCCCAGTGATACCACCTTCGAACAGGGGCAAGGAGTGCACGCTCAACGCGTACTTCACTCTTCCGGTAGCTTTGTTCATCGATAAATATCAACTTTCATCAGATAATCAACAGCTCCTCGACTCACTAAGCATAAAACAAATCAAAGAAATTTCTGGAGAAATAGATCTTGAAGCGCCAGTTTGGACACGGGAAAAGTGGGGGAGCCGGGTCTTAGTTGAAGTAGATACTAAGAAGGGAGAAAACGGGGTAGAGCTAGAGCTGCCGCTACACCTACGATACTTGGAACCCCGCTACGGCGGCACAACTACGAAGGTCGATTTCGCTTGGCCGAGTGTGTTTTGGGCTTGTAGAAGTGAGCATTGGAAAAAGATGGCAGTTAACCCGTTTGACAGGTTGCATCTAGGGTGGGAGGACCTGTTTCCTGAGCAGGTCATGTATTATCATCTCTCTCCGGCGCCGCAAGAGAGGAGTGAGGGAGCCTGGATCAGCATTGACGTGCCTGTGTTGGGATTGGAAAATGCACAGATGATAAAGATTGGCACTGCCACTGTTATCGGGCTTGGATTTTTGTGGGTGTTGTTCAAGATATTATTGGCGAAATTTGGGAGTGCTCTGGAGAAAAAAAGGCTTAAAGGGGAGTAATTGGCGAGGAAGGAACGCCAGAAATTATTTGGAGAGAAGTTGTGCAAGCAATAATCTCTAAACAGTATAATATTATCATGTATTACCATACTCGGAATGCTGTAGAATATAATAAATGGGTGAGAAATGTATGGGACATTATAATCATTATCTTTGCGGGAAGACAATTTTAAAATATTATGATAAAGTATCATACTAGGACAAAAGACTTTGAGGTTTTTATCCTTTCTACACCAAAAGTATAATTTTATAAGGGGCCGATGCCCCCTTATAAAATTCTGTGGGGCCGGGTAACCCGAGAGGAGCTACTTCAAACTTGCTCAACACCACGTTTCCTTTGGCGAATCCTGAGCCTTTCCCAATCAAATCCCTTATCCTTCTCAATGCGTTCAACAACTTCCTCTGGAATGTTCTTCTGGGCCCTTTTTATTCTTGCCTTCTCGTCACTGGCCGCTGCAGCTTCCGGAGCTTGGATATTTGAAGATGCGCAAGCTGTTGTCGCCGCAAAAGGAGGTAAAGCTGATGCTTATAAGTGAGTGCTCACAAACTAGAAAACACACCCGGAATTTTGGGGCGGTGAGAGCAATCGGGATTGTTTCCATTTGACAAATCATCTCGCTAGGTTCTCCCCCACCGAATCAATCAAAGGAGCTATCAGCCTTGGGCCAAAGGATGTATTAAAAGTCTCGTTAACCGTCAAGGAGGACTCTAAGGTTGGCCGCCCTCACCAGGCGTTCCTTCTGGTTCAGGAACCTGGGAGCAAAGTGGAGACCTTTTTCCCGCTTTCTGTGAAAGAGTTGTCGGGCAAAGCCAGAGTCGATTTGGTATGATATATCCTCATATATGGGTACTCAGATGGTTACGTGTCCTAACCAATTGTTCCCATGACAGTCTCACAAGGATCTCTCGCCCTTTCTACTTACCGCTCCTTCACTTTTGCTGTCGCTTGTCCTCGGCTCCTTCGGCGAATCTACTGCCTCAATTGTTACCATCGGAAACGTCGAGCCCTCCCTTGACCCTACCTCGAAAGCCCTCCTCGAGAAGCAGAAGCAGAAGGATATTGGCGAGGGAACTGCTATCTACAAGGCCAAGGGTGAGATCCGTCATATCTTTAGAGTGGATCCTCAGAGCCCCCCTAAGATTATTACCCTGGTTTTCTTGCTCTCGGTGTTGGTGGGACTTGGCGGTCTTTTCGTAGTTGTAAGCTTCCCACTGACGCGCTGCGGGCAGCTGAATTGAGACTAATGAGCGTAATAGTGGTTCCCAATTCTTGGAGGGAACTTGTCTCACCTCCGCCAAGCTCTCAAAGCTGCCCCGATCTCCCACCCGATCTTCTTTGCTAGCTTGCTTTCGCTGGAGGGCATCTTCTTCATGTACTACACCCACTGGAACCTCTTCCAGACACTCGCCGGAATGGCTCTCGTAGGACCCGTCGTCTTGTTCAGTGGCAGTCGCGCTTTGAGGGAAGTTAGGGCCAGGAGAGAAAAGGGAGAGCGCTAAGCGGTGGAAAATCTGTAGTCGTAAACTCTGATGTAGTTGTGATACCAAACATCACACGAAATTAAAATGGGGAAATGTGGTATTTTTATTTCCCTGGGTTTTCGGAATTAAAAGAGCCTGTCTGGGAGAATGTCAAGTTAGAATTGTGCTGTGTTGATTCAAGAGGGGCGAATGGAATGGGAAATGGGCTTCGGAATAAAATGTATGCTACTTTTGTGGGGCTGTTTCAGGGAATGGGAAGGAATATATTATGGCATTGTCAAAATGCGACGGATGCCCGAGCGAGATGAGCCAGGCAGTCAGATGAGCGCGTGTTTGTTGGCGGGAGCGTTGGTACAGTACTGTATGGTGCTAGTACTCAATATGATTTTGTTTTGAGTCAATTGTGTCCATGGCTAAAGCTTCGATATTGATAGTTTTGTACTGTACAGTATAGATACAGTACACTGCCTTTCCAAGAGCAGTACTTTCTGTTCTACGGTCTGCGTTCTGGTCATCCTTACCACCCTCTTGTACTGTGGTTTAGAGCTTCAATATGTCATCGTGGGCTCGGGCATTTAGGAGGCTGTGCTACGGGTTTTATTTACCATTGATTGAATTCTAGTGAATTTACTCTCGGATAAATAGATGTGAATTGTAGTATCATTACTGTGTTGAACCTTTTTATGCTACAACCGTGCTCTGACTATCACCAGATAGATGTCTCCACAAAGGCCCCGGAAGTGTGATAGATGTAAATAAGTGATTCGGTTATGGTATGGGTTGATGGGATGGTAATCCCAACAGTGAGGGAGCTGTATCATTAAAAGTGCGAATGAAGAATGGATAAATGGGAGCAAACGAGTGAGCGTGCGAGTGAGATTGTGTGCGGACAAGTGTGTGTGCATGCTCATGGGCTTTGTGCCTATGATAGGAGGGTGACGGGGTTCTGACCCCCCTTAGTGGCTTTTTCCTATGATAATATTATTAGGGGATGTTTGGCAACCACAAAATTTGTGTTCAAAATTGCGTTTTGTGCCTGGGGTTTCGGGTAAGTCTGTCGAACCTCGCTTTTTTGGCTCCAGCCTTCTTGCCCACCCGGAGAACGGTATAGTATCGTATCTGCTCCAGGTATGATACCACGCCAAGAGTTCGACATACTTTTGTGCTCTGGCGGCATTTCGTACCCACACAAGCCAAGCCTATGGGAGCACATCATGGGTGCGCGCGAATTGGGACTGAACAATCACAGTGCATAAAACCTTCTTATACAATCTCTCATAGTGCATTGTGATTGGTCGGTTCCAAATTGTGCGTACAAAACGCCCTCTTATTCTGCTCTATTGGTTGGAGGTGTAAAGAGATGGGTCCTGTGGAAGGTTGCTGGCTAAAGGGGAGGGGGTAATGTTCCTCAAAGGTTGGTGTTCGCCTTTGCCTTTCGGCAGCGCTGGCTGGCTACCCAACTAGATTCTAGTTTTTATCGCTTGTCGAGCTTAGTTGACTTTGGGCTTGTGTTCTAGTATGATATGTGGTCGCAGCCAGTTGTGATCATATATTGTCACTCGGCTGGAATATAAATTGCAATGTATGATATTAAAGGATGAGACGAAAACAGGTGCGTAAACTCTATTTCTGTAGCCAGATCTAAACGGAATAAACTCTCATGTGCAATAACTAATCACTTTCGGACAAAACAGGAGGAAAAGAAAAACCCCCTTCCCAAATCTAAAACTCGAAACCAGAAGGCGCACAAGAGGAAATCTCCACTGGTAAAAGATAGTGCGAGTGCGCTGGTATATTTAGGGATATCGGTCCGTTGCTGTTCCCACCGGTATTGATCCCGCCCTCGAAGATCTGGATGTCGGTAGCGCTAATATTCGTGTCGCCTTTTGAGATCCAATATTCCGGTGAGATGTGCTGGTACCCAAGGATTACGGGTGGGAGGCGGGGGACTGGGTCGTCTTAAAAAAAATAATAATTAAAGAATTAGTATCATTAAATTTTGAAGGGAGCGGGAGGGGGGGGTTTACCGGTGTGGGTAACGCGAAAGTTAGTTCCCGACTTTGAAATAAAGGTTGATAGCTCTTCGTTCCCGATTCTGGGTGCACCAAAGGTGTACTGTCACACTTCCCCATTAGCCAACAGCACCACTACCTCCGCATCCTAAGTTGGGCTCAACAACATACCAAATCAACCTCTACACCCCCCCTCCTAATCTCCTCAGCCATTAACGTCGCGATAGCCCCACCGAGCGAATGCCCAACAACAACAACCGTGTATCCTGGATTCTCCCTCTTCAGTTCCTCAACGCTCTTCACCACGGCCGGTAACGCTTCCTGCATGGCTTCGTAAAACCCGCTATGTACTTCACAACCCGGGCATATCTCGGGAACTTTCTTGAGCTTTGCCTGAATGTTTGCCAGCCAATTGCGCAGCGAACTGCTGCCGCGGATGGATATCACGATGGATTTGACAGTGTCGTCGCGGGCTACTAGGCCGGTTGTGTCGGCGTCTTGTGTGCTATCATGGATGTTAGTAGAGGAAGGAGGAGGAGAGGAAGGGGGAGGGAGGATGGACTTTGCAAATTCTAGAATCGTGGTGATGTTATTTGTAGTTATCTCCGGACACACGCCCCCAGCACAGGTGACTTCAGTGCCAACGACATGGTTAGGATCGCAGTATGCCGCTGCTGCGAACTCGGCAAAGTACAGGATTTTGGGAAGGAGTTTTGGATCAAGGGCTTTACATTGGTTAGTGTTTGGCTCTATAGTTGGTTTGATGTTGATACTGGTTGGGGTTGATAGCGACTTACTTCCTTTGGAGGTGCTAGGGTTGTCACCACCGATGATATCTTTCCCTGTCTCGACGAGATTCTCCCAGATATTTTCGAACAGGTCACCGGCTCCAGATGTTGCTACAGGTGTTGGTGCTGCGCTACTGGCTTGGATATATGATCCTGAGAGACCAGATATGATGGCGAGAAGAGTCGTTGCCCCACGCATTATCTATTACTGGCTTGTCTAATAATACAAAGATTGAATGTTTAGAGAAAGAGAGTGTAGCCTTTTAAAAATTAAGAGAAAATGGAAAGAATGAGTTCGAAAGAGTGACTATCGATGAACTATAACGATTTCGGGTGCGTGAGGACGATTTTAAGATGTCTTGGAATGGGGAATGGAAGCCATCTTTAAACCTTTCACACTCTATCTACTTCACTTACCACTTTCAGAGTTTCCAACTACCCTGCTCTATTGTACCCCCCAAGGCGCTGATCCTCAATAGCATTTTTATCTACTGGACTCCTCGTTAACCAGGTCAATGCTCAGAATAGCATGCGCGGAAGCTCGTATATCAATTCTTCCGAGAGACCGCAAAAACGAACATCCCGGGGGGGGGGCTAGTCGATGAAACAAACCTGCTGGTTCCACAGACAGAAGTTGAATCCCGATAATTCATGCTACCGAACGATACTAGAAGGGGGGAAGGGGGGTTGCATTATCCACCATATGCACCCCTACGCGCTTAGCATGGGAGCAATTTCCCCACAACTGCGCAGAACGGCACAGCCATTAAATTACGGGTAAACACCACTCGAGGATAAGGAAAGTAGGTAAGAGCACAACACAACACAGCACAGTGCAGTGGAACAGATGTGCCTCTCCCAGTATGCTGGAGGCAAGCTGGGATGGACCTTTGTGGAAGTATCACTACACAATATATAAGCACAGTACCGGGGAAGGTCAAGTTGTTGTACAATGCCATGAGAAAAAGTGATTGTCACTTGCCATTTTTACACCAAAAGTGGTCATTTCTGCAACAATCCAACAATGCCACATCGACTTCAGTTGGTTCTATGTTGGTTTCAGGTAACAGGTCCTGATATGGATTTCTCAATACCTCAATTTCAGTGGGATCAGATGTGTCTTACATTGTAGGCCAGGCTATGAAAATGGGAATTATCAAAACAAGTACCATTTTCTATGGGCCTCCATTCAATTTTTGTGGCTTAGCACAAATATTTCAATACGATACCTTGACCCTCTCTTGCTTGTGGAATAGCCAATTCACTATCGATTGCAGCTAAAGAGACATGAATTAAAACCCCGGGTTACTGAGGATTTGGCTGGGGTTAAATTTTGCTGGTGTTTTCAGTGGTACTTTACCCGACAGACAATGACTTATGCTTAAGAACTATGACATAACTGAAAAGCTATTTCCCGTGTTCTGCATGTGGTTTCTGGATTAGATGGATGGACTAAACATTCCGGCTGGGGGGTACCGCAACGTAGTCGAGCAAATACAATCGCCGGCAGCTGGTTTGCAGTGCTTGTACCGAGTACCGTACAGTACTGTACGAGGGTCTTGGTGCACGCTGAGATTTTCATGTTCTACGTAGAGGGAATTGTCCTCATCAACGCCAGATCCTCACTCCAGCGCGTTTATGCTAGCGAGAGAAGTGATTCCGTAGCGCTGAAGTGAGCTAAAGCTACAAAAAGCTCAGTAGGGCTCCACTATAACTTTCAGGGCAACATATCTGTTCCTCACTTTCGCCTAGGGGGGATGACGGGAGGTGAGGAGTGTGGTGCGGTATGTAGCGTTGAAACTTCAAGCACCGTACTCGTACAGTGTGTAAGAGTAGTGCTTTGCGGGTACTCGGGGGGTACTAGTACTAGTCCGATACCGTACGCCGGGCGACACTTCCAAAACGGGCAGGGCGCCCGTGTGGAAACCAGCACAAATTAGGAAATTTCAGTGGTACCTCATGATCAAGGACAAAGGTCGGGCAACACCTGGCAGCTTCTCCCTATTAGACTACTCGAGTACTATCGTCGCTCCCCTGAAAGTTGGCCTAGAAACCTGGCGATTAACTTAGGGGGTGTGGTTACCCGGATCAAAAAACTAGCAGTGGAGGTTTCGCCCGACTTACCCTTGTACAGTACTAGTGCTGTACTGTACCCGAGTACAAGTATCCTACCGCTTGGAAACGCTCTGGTGGTCTGCGCAGGCACAACTCTGCGTCTAGTATAAGTCATAATAGTAGTCAAAAGGTATCTCTGCAGGGACTATACAGTACGAGTACGGTACTGTACTCCAGTACTGTATCGTGCTCGTATAGATAAACCCTGCGAGCACTTTGCTTTATTATGTCCAACGAGAGTCGCACAAGCGCTTAACTTGCATGAAACCGTATTCGACATGTTACTCGAGTGCGGTACTTGTCCCAGACAAGAACTATTCAAGAATCTGAGTCCTGATTTTGTCCGGGCGCTCATACGGGCACTCACTTTGTGCAATGTATTTTGCGAACCCCTGTTTTCAAGAGGGTGCTTGGGGACAAGTACAGTGCTCGTATGATACTACCTCTTTGCCTGGCTCGGGTTTCAGGTCATGCGTTTCACGAACACTGCCCATGCGCACTTGTCCTCCACCGGAGCGTCGGGCCCGCTACTTCTAGAGCGCTTGACATGGGAGGGAAGGTGGTGTTGGAAGAATGCTTCCCAATGCGGCCCACGAGAAGGCTAGTCTAAGCTACTTTTAGCTACTCTGAGTTACCACTTCTTAGGCACTGCACGCAGTGGGCCTTTTTGGTATAGCCTTGGATATGGACACATATATCAGTAGTGAAAGCAAATTAGGACAAGCTTAGCGAGATAGGAAAGGTGGCCAGAGTAAGTGGTATATAAAAGTAGGGACTGTGGCCGGTGTTTAGTGAAGAATTGAACTCTCCTCTCATATTGAATATCATCGAGCGTATTTTTCCAACAGGCGTGTTGTAATGTGACTTCCAAATATGTTTCGGTTACGTGTTTGATTACAAGGTGCAGCCATAAAAAAGTGGTACAGAGCAGGGGTTACTGTCTCATCCACAGTAGTACAGAGATACTTATGCAGAATCGGTTTCCTACAAAATATATTGCGTGCCAATTGATGATATAATTAATTTTATCAGTAAAAGGTTTCAAAATATTATTTCCAATCATCTGTGCTCAGTTGTTTCATAGAATTGCGTAATATTGATATATTAGAAATAGAAGAGGCTATACTAAAAGGTAAGTGAAATAGATTAGAAAATACGAAAGTAAGTTGCAGAAGCAGGATGAGATAAGAAGTAAATGGAGAAGCAGCATTGCGATCAGAATTCTATAAATTCTCATACCAGTACTCATATCTCAAACCTTTAGAGTTATTTCTTACCCGCCACTAGCATAACTTTCTTCGTACTGGATGTCATTCTTGTAATACCTATCATTTCACATTCCTGTTTAGACAACATAAGGGCAAGTACTCACTTTCAAATGATAAAAACAATATAAACAAAGAGGTAGAAATTGTAATAGTCATTAAGAAGGAAAATAAACTTGTAAATAAATAATAAAAAGTATAGGAAATAAAAAAATAATCAAAAGGAAAAATAATCAAAAAGAAAGAAAAAGTAGAAAATTGTCATAATAATCATAACTTAAAGTCTAAGTCGTGTATGAAACCCACATGACCTCTAAACAGGTCATGTGTATGAACAATAATTATAAAAATATATAACTTAAATGAGTTAATCAAAACTATAACATATGAAATTCTTTTCAAACCACAATGGATTTCTAACATAAGCTATAATATAAAAATTGAGTACCTAGACAGGTAAATAGTCAGAAATGTGATAGTAAAGACCATTTCAATTAGAATAATACTCCAAAAAAAAAATACTATTTCAGATAGTCAAACCTATACTCATACCAGTATCAACAGGCTACCGTAATAGGAATAGTGATAGACAAGAGTCTAATGAATAGAGATACTCTTAGTCCAGTACCTTAATGGAATATCTTACATTTTACTAGAGAGTACATAGGTACTAGGAAGGAAGAATGATTATTCTAGGAGATAGAGTAATGTAAGTAGTTGATTTAGGAGTTACTTTAAATTATTCAGTGGCATGTTGGAGTGGAGTTATCAAACCTTTAAATTAGAGTTACTCTATCTGGATAATGGGTTATCCTGCTATGGAGGTAAGTTATTATACCTTGGAAGAAACATGTTATGTAGGACTTCAGGAGAAGTTATTCTAACAATTAAGTTCAAAAAAAAAAAAAAAAAAGAGATAAGATAAAAAAAAAAAAAAAAAGAGAACAAATATAAAGAAGAATATGACGAATTTCTTAAATATCCAGTAATTAGTTCTTAGAAAAAGTATGATGAAAATCATGATTTGCTTGAACCTGCAATAAATCTTGAATTTCTTGCAATAGTACAATTGCTTAAGCAGTTGAAGCAGCAATAGAGTCAAGTTGTCATTCTTGATGCTCTGCCTGGCATTCTGTAATATCGTAAAATAATTTTGGTAGACAATTTATTGGAAGTGAAAGAGAATCAGACGGGTGATTTGTTAACAAAGAGGAAGAAGGTCAGAAGAGAACATAGGAGGGGGGGGTGGCTCGGGCTTGGAGAGATTGTCGAAGTGGAATACTTACTAGTTTGAGATGAGTGTAACACTTGTGAGGTGCTTAGATTATCTGAAGAAGTTGATATTAATGACCTTGGCAATCAGACATCTGGGATGGGAAGGATTCGACCATCCTGGGTTTGTTGCAAATGATGTTTTGATTTAGGAGGACGCTGCCGCCTTTGATGGGGGTTACAGGAAATTGCAGATATGTCTTGATTTTCTGTTATGTGGTGAAGTATCTGTGATCCGCTCTTTTGTCTCACGTGTTTCTAATTCAATTGGCTGAATTGCTTTTCCCCAATTCTCTTCATCTTGCTCTGCCTTCCGTTTATTGCCAGTTTTAGTATTTTTTCCTCTTTTGTCATTGTTATATCATCTCCTAACCGTTTAAAAAT
>NW_003298789.1:201338-231571 GCF_000151645.1 Tuber melanosporum
GTGGGATGGCTTGTAATCATTGGATACTCAATTGCCTATCGGAAGCACGACGGTTGTACTTTGGACCGTTCTCGTGAAAGGCTAATTGCTTTCTTACTCGTGTCTGAATATAGTGGATGCTTTTGCGTAAAAATCTAAAAACAAAAATTAGTTTATTGAATTTACCACTCAGAAACAAACTTTGTATTTGTTGGTTGTAATAGAAAGTAAGCCCAATAGGCAACATACCTGTCACGACTATTTAAACTTTTAATAACCTCTAATCATCTATCTCTCTTGCTACCATGCAGTGCAGCATAGAGCCGAAACTCAAGAGTAGTTAATACAAGGTCTTTACACTCTCGAAAGGCAGATGCTGCAGAAGATAACTCTTCTTGGAGATCCTGGTCATTCTGGATTGGCGTAACTTGAATATGTGGAGTAGCAATCCCTTCCTCTGTTCGGGGAGATAAGCTTTGATTTCTAAGCTTGGTATAAGTCATATCAGCCTCACTTGGTTTTAAACAATATATTTTCTGTATATTTTATCAGTGTCTTATTCTCTCAGTATTTTTTCAAATTTTAAACTTACCTTCTACAACAATCGCGACAAAATGAGGATGTGCGGAGGCAGAATACTCCTGTGATCGAGGGTTGCAACTTTGCAACTTGCTTGTAGGTGCTTTTCCACAACACCACTTCTGCCGTTAGCCACCACCTTAGTAAGCATTAGCTCAAGTCAAATTTTGAGCTCGAATTTCTCTTCTGTAGGAGGTGGCCAAAACACTCTATTGACCTTTTTGGTTTTTGGTTTTTCTTCCTTGATAGTTTATTTCTGTTGTTGGAGCTGTTCCTACTATTGCTGCAGCAATGGTAAGGTTTAGTGCAATTCCTTCGGAAGCCATTTCAATGGCTATGTGATCACGGACACGGACTGGGATCTCAGGGTGCGGCAAAGGCATAATTGTAGTATTTTGTTTAGAATGAAATAAAATGAAATATTGTCTTTTCGTCTTCCTGTCTTTTCTCTCCTTGTGTTTTGGTGGGGATTGCAGGACGACATCTATTTACTAACAATTTCTTAGTGCCAAGCTCACCATGGCTTTCTGAGGGTGCCGCCTCGCTGACCCCTCACGGTCTAAAATTATTTCCTTCAATCGAATTAGTTTTGTGTGCTTGAAATCACCCATTGCTCGTGTAAAATAGTGGTGGGGGTCAGCGAATTTTGGCACCAAGATCGTACCTTGTATTTTTTGTTAAGATATAACATTTCCGAGGAAGACTCTCAACGGCAATTTTCGAAATACTTACTTGGAGGGAGGCCGTAAGGACAATTGAAAAACCACGCTGCTCTCCAATCATGCCACGAGAAACAACATCCCACCCAACCCTCCCAACCGTGAGCATCGCGCAAAAGCAGGGTTTACCCCATTCTTGGCACTCATCACTCGCACTTCCCCCGCAAACAGAAAATCTCATAGCTCTCGCCAATGCTGTTTTTCCGCGAACCTCACTTGAACCCCTCCTCTGATATCCCTAAAGAAAGCTGCTAATTGCGATAGCGACAACGAGAAGAGGGAAAAAATAATCTGGGATCAGAATGTCTGAGAAAGTGGTTGTGGTTACTGGGGGGACGGGACAGTTGGGAAGGCAGTGTGTTAAAGCCTTTGAAGGAGCTAAGTGGAAGACCATCGGGACTGGTGGGTTTTGGTGGAGTTAAGGCTGGGCTGGTTGAAGTAGAGCGCTAATGGGTGATTGGTGAGCAGGGTATTCCAGAGCAAATCCTCCAGCGATTTTGAAGGTGGATTTGGGGAATGCAGGTGAGGTCGCTGGGTTGTTGGAGGAGGTGAAGTATACTTCTCTCGGGCCAGTTATCTCACAAGGAGGCCTAATCTAACGCGATGCCTTACGGATAGGCCCAAGGTGGTGGTTCACTGTGAGAATACCCCCCCCATCACATTTACCTGGCTAGCATTCATCTAATACTGACCTCGAGGGTTAGGTGCCGCAGAACGCTTCCCGGACAAGTGCGACGCAGACCCCGAGGGAGTCAAACGCCTGAACGTAATTGAGCTCTCAGCCAACCCATATTTGTTCAAAGCAGCTCATTTATACGCCTATGCATGAGAAATCCAGGTTCAAGCATCAAACAGCCTCGCCCAGGAATGTGCAAATCGTGACATAATCCTAATCTACATATCCACCGACTACGTTTTCGACGGGAAACCCGGTGCAGCTCCGTACGAGGCTGATGCCGCGACTAATCCGGCTAACTTCTACGGAGAGACCAAGTTGGCTGGCGAACAAGCAGTCCTAAGCGCATGGAGGAAGAGTGTGGTGTTTAGGATTCCAGTATTGTACGGTGAGGTTGAGGAGAGCAAGGAGAGTGCGGTTAATGTGCTCCTTGATATGGTTTTGAATAAGGCTGGGAAAGAGAGAGTTGAGATGGATCATTGGTCCATTCGGTATCCTACGTGAGCTGTGATGATGACGCGATGGAGTCTAGACCCTTGGAGTTATATAGCAGGCTAATCACCAACTATTTCTACAGAAATACGTCTGATGTAGCGCGTGTTCTCAAGGACGTGGCTGGTGAGCATCACAAAACGTCCCCGCTACTGTTGCCAACCTTGCTGAATGCAGTCTCCCAGAGAGATATACGTCAGCAGACGATATCGATTCCCTTCCTAAGGTCTTGCAGTTCAGCTCCGAGGACCGCATGACAAAGTTTTTGCCCTTTTGATTTCTACCCCTCACGATAATGTGCTCATGTCTGTTAGGTACGAAATCTGCCAAAAGCTCTCTGAGATTGCCGGACTCTCAATCAACCACATAGTCGGAAACGACAAAAACCATCCTAGTGTAGCTGGTATGGCTTGTCTTGTCCTTATTTTATGTCCAATTTGGTAAAGCTAATTCAGGAAACTCATCAAAAATGCAGTGATGAGACCTTACGACTGCCATCTGTCTACCAAGGCTCTTAAAGAGCTCAATATTTCAGTTGATACTATCCCTTTCGGTGTTTGGTGGTGTGCATGCTCCCTCTAATCTCATCGCTTCATACGTCTTTACTAACTGTAATAATGTCACTACCACAGGCAACGTCACTTGCGTGCCTTCAAGCATTAAGCTTTGCCAAAGAAACACCCGAAGTGCGTTCCAGAGGGTAGGAGACTACATCTGGAGTTCTCGGTATAAAGAGCAAAAACTATTTACTCTTTGCTTTTAGGATCAAAGAAAAGATAAAATGTTCGTGTATACGTGGTACCATGAAAAACAGACCACTCCTAGTTTTGGACCACCTTGGTGCTTCTATCAAACCTCAACAAAAAAAAAAAAATTTCCATTTACAGTGCCCATTCAAACATACATGCTTCCATTTGTGCTCTTTGCAAATATTTAGATGTTCTTTGTGCTTACTTTTCAGCTTGAGGTGCCTTAGCTTGATCAAATATATTTTATTTAGTGATTTGTGCCTTCTCTTCCCCTACTGATACCCTTTCTTACTCGGCCTCCTCTACTGACCTTTTACTGTATTCAACATTGTCGAATACTGTACTAGGATTCAAGGTAACCTTCTTCTTTTTACTTTGCAACTTGTCAACCTGGAGTTGCAGGTAACTGTTTGCAGCTAAAAGGTTTGCCTGTTCACTAGACCTTCCTCTAAGTACTGACCTTTAAGGAGTACTGCAATCCGATACTTAGGAACTACCCTAAGTGGAGTAACTCAACTTGGAATCAGAATCTCTGGTTTCCAACACCCCCTGCAGGCCCCCTTACAGGGCCTACACATCATCATACATATTAATATTAGTTACGTCCTATGACTATAATACCACAAAATTGAAGGTGTGGGAATAATACTATATACGTCGTAACTGTCTGTCCAACTGGATCCTCATGGTAGGATATATGTGAGGGGATCTTTTGCTAAGTCTGGAAAGTAGAACGGAGTATATCCGTCAAGTACCCAGAGAGTTACTATGCTTCAAAGATGGGGCATTTTTGGCAGGGGCTGTAAGTAAGGTTACCTATTGGTACTAAGATACAATATTGAATGTTAAAGGTTCTCTTTGAAGAGCCAACAAATTCTCATCCACTCTATGATAATTAGAAGTGTTTAGAACTTGTAGAAAGCACTAGCAAAAAAGTAAAGAGAGTTTGTAAAGTGTTACAACGAGGTCAGAGAATATGTCATGGTTGTAGGAATTATTACCAATACCGAACAATGACCAAAGTCCTGCTACCTAGGACAGCTAGAAGTTGCCAACCACAGGATTATCTGTCAATCCAGTAGAATAGCTTCCTGTATATGAGTAGGAAAATACCTGGAAGATATCTGTTGGTTGGATCAGGAGTTATGAAGGTTTAAAGTCAGCAACCTAAGAAGATTACATCTAGGACTACTTCTACAGAGATGATACTGGGATGAAACTGATTATTTTATTAACAGGGGAGACAATTGGGGCCAATACAGTTTGACTTGAGAACTAACATATTATTCCTAGTTATGGATCAACCCCTAGTAATGGATCTGTTTCTGTAACAATCCCTCCTTGGATAGTTAGTTCTTGGTGATGGGGAACGATACTTCTCTTCTTCTGTTTCTTTCTTTAGTCTTACGATAGCACTAGGCCTCTGCCTATGTTACTGATAGTACAAGACCCTTGTCTACTATCGGGAACGCCTATCGTAAGCTTTCTCTAACTCTTCTTCGTGAAGAGCTTTCCTTGGCGTAATGACAACGTTGCAATAATGATAAAGATCGTAAAGGTGTTTTATATTCATTAAAGTAATAAGTAGGAAAAGTACTTAGAATTCAATCTAATTTTATTTAAACTCGTACTGCCAACACTGGTATACGATGAGCCTCAGGGCCGGGCCCCCAAGTTGTCGCATCTCAGATACCACTAACTACGAACTAACTAAACCTCCAACCCCGTACCTCAAACATACCTGTGCCATGCCCCAACATGAACACTAAATACAAAGCCATCAATGGTAAAGAAAAGTCCTCCTCAGCCCAGCCTACCCACCAGCCAAGTTACTCGTACAAAATACAAAAATTCCACTACTGCCACCTGAATGTGACCCCTCAAAAACCTCCTCCACAGTAGAAACCCACCTGAGCACCCCCACTCAATGATTCTGGGACACCCTGCCAACCACTCCGGCACCCGTCCTCATTCCCAAACAAAAGAAACACCCAACTCCCAAGTGTGTAGACCCGAGAGAAAGCCGACTTACAGGGTGAAAGGCTCCCTAGCTGAGGGGGTACGAACTGTCATAGAGAATCAGGGGGACACCGTACTTGCAGCGTAGCCCAAAAACCTCGACAGAAGCAGCCAGAACGAGATAGTTCCCAAGCTGCTGGCACTTGACCGAACAAGCCCAGGTATTCAACTGTTCCTCTAGCTCTTCAGCTTGCTCCGCAGGCGGCGAACCTGCCGCGTATTCTGTAGTAGCCAGTTTGTGGTAGCGAATTGGTGAAGGTGATGACCCTTCTGAGTCGGGAACAAGTGGCACAGGTGAGGTCTAGTCTTGCTTGGCCCGGCACTTCTTATTTTTCTTCCTCTGCCTACCCCCAGGTGCAGGTCAAGTAACAGGAGTGAATGGGCCACCCTCATCACTTCCCACAGCCACAGGAGGGACACCACCAGAGGCGTTACCTTGACCAGCCACAGAGGATTCAGGCACCTGCTCCCCTGAAGGGAGTGATACCACCATGGCTGGTGTCACTACACCAGGATCCACCCTACTCAAACCAGGCGCAAGCACCTCCACCAGCCCCAACGAATCAGGAACCGGTCCACCCACACCACCAACCACAACCGAAGCTGCAGGAGGGGCCAGGATAACCAGCGGTGCAACATTCTTCCGAGGGAGCTCCTCAGCCAGACCCTGAGAACTCGCAGGATCTAGCCAACCCTCCTAACCTAGGCCACCGCAGTAGCTGAAGCGACTGAGGGGACAGGCGAAGAGGTGATAACCGTGGGAACTTCAGCTGCCAATATCGTGAAATAACCGAAATTAATAGCACCTTCATTCTTGAGGGCAGCCGACAAGGTAGATATCTCTTTCCCAGCGCAATGAAATCGCTGAGAAAGGACAGAGATGTGATACCGAAAGCGAGAGACTTCAGCCTCTAGGGCGAAGTTCTTCTCGACAGAACAAGACAGAACCGCCGACAAATACAGAGTGGACGTGGCAGAGGAAGTGGAGGCTCGCTTAGCTATTGCGACTGTGAGGAGGCGACTGTAGTGAAAAACCTAAATTTTAAGTAAAAGGAAGAAAAGACTTTCAGCAAACATATGAGGAGCTAAAATAAGGAAGCCCCCAAAAGGTGTTCGAAGTTAAAGACTTGAAGCCTATGGTGAGATAGAAATCAAGGGCTCTGATTGGATCGACACTGAACCTTCACGTCTGATACGGGGTGAAAGAAGGAGGAAAAGTACTTAGAACAAAGTGTGAGGAATCTGTCCTTGTCGGCCACAGCGGCCTCCATATATAGTATTCTTCCCGCCCCTAGTCATGTGACTCAAAACAATTACATGTGCAAAACTAAATCATAACAAACTAGTCATGTGACTAAAGTGGTCACATGCTCGAAACGCATGACCTCATAACAAGGTCATGTGTAAAAACTCATAAACCAATGATAATACAATAAACAAGTCATATGACTCGACTGAGTCATATGCATGAAACCCATGACCTCATAATCAGGTCATGTGCGAAACATAAATCATATGCGTAAGGCATACCCACAAGGCACACTCGCATAGCATACTCGTCATGCATACTTCTCATGACTCATATTTGCGCCATGTGTGAAAGTATCACAAATTCCACACATAACAAATCATATGACTCAAATGAGTCATATGTATGAAACAATAACATACCTGTGACTCATAACCATGTATCATGTGAAAACCTTTTCCTTGCCAAGCCACATTTGTGACAGTTTTGGCCTACCTGTAAAGTCATCAAAAATGATAACTACCAACTCAATCCTTCCTTCCTGGATCCCATAATTTACATAATAGCAGCTATAAACCTATTCTATGTAACTGAAGTATAATGCCAAAATATCTAAAAGCAAACCTTTGGCCTTACATAATCATCATTTATAACTTTAGTATAAAAGCTTGCTGTTGGAACTGAGGGTTGGGAAATTCCCAAGGATTAATTCCCAGCAGTTAGGCTATAAGTTTCAGGTTGATGTAGGAAAAATATTGGGTAAAGATACCAAGTATGTAAGGCAGGCTATTTTGTTCTATCTTGCTTATTTTCCTCTAAGAATTTAGTCCCAATACAACATTTCTATAACTTACGCATTTTCAACAACAAGTTATACAAATCTGATCTTTCATGGCTTCCAAGAAAGCTGATAGAGAGAGCATGATTCGAGCTGCTTTGCAGCACAGAATTGACCATCCTGAGCTCTGATTATATAAGATTACCACACTCTTTAGTCTTTCCAATACAACTTTACAAAATCAGCTTCGAGAAAAGACTACACCTGCCCCAAGGCCTTATAAGCAGCAGCAACTACTTACCAAGGTTGAAGAGAGTGTCATTATTGAGAGAATCAAAGACTGGGATGAGAGAGGGATCCCACTCTGCCGGAGACATGTTTTGGATATGGTTTACCAGTTGCAGAAAGTGAAAGAAAAAAGAGGAAAAATTGGGAAGCATTGAGTTGGTTGGTTTATTATAAGATATCTGAAGATTCAATTCAAGGTAGGGAAGACCTTAGATAAGCAAAGATCACTTACCACTGATCCAGCAATCTTCAAAGAACACCTCAATTGCTACTATAATATTCAGTCCAAATATCATATCAAGTTGGAAAACATTTGGGATACTGATGAGAAGAGATTTGCAATAGGTTTGGGAGGTGGTGAGACCATCTTATACCATACTGGGAGGAAGAATCCAAGGATTGTTCAGGGTGGAAAGTGGTTTTGGGTTACTGTAGTAGAAGCAATTTCGGGAAATGGAAAGTCAATTCTGCCCCTGATTATTCATATCTCAAATGTCTACTTTATGGGATAAAATAATAATGTAACGATCCCTCTCTGGATAGTTAGTTCTTGGCGATGGGGAACGATACTTCTCTTTCTGTCTTCTTCTTTCTTTATCTTATGATAGCTCTAGGCCTCTGCCTATGTTACCGATAGTACAAGACCTTTGTCTTCTATGGGGAACGCCTATTGTAAGCTTTCTCTAACTCGTCTTCGTGAAGGACTTTTCTTGGCGTAACAATAATGGTGCAATAAAGATAAAGATCGTAAAGATGTTTTATATTCGTTAATGTAATAAGTAGGAAAAGTACTTAGAACAAAGCGTGAAGAACCTATCTTCCTCGGCTGCCTCGGCCTCCTTATATAGTGTTCTTCCCACTCCTAGTCATGTGACCTAAAGTGGTCACATGTGTGAAACCAAATCATAACAAACTAGTCATGTGACTGCAGTGATCATATGCTTAAAACCCATGACCTCGTAAAGAGGTTATGTGCAAAAACTCATAAACTAATCATAACGCAATAAACAAGTCATATGACTCGACTGAGTCATATGCACGAAACCCATGACCACATTATGAGGTCATGTGCAAAACATAAATCAAATGCGCAAGGCTTACCCGCAAGGCACACTCACAAGGCATATTCGCCAGGCGCACGTCCCATGACTCATACTTGAGCCATGTGTGAAAGCATCACAAATTCCACACATAACAAATCATATAACCCGAATGGATCATATGCGTAAAACAATAACATACCTGTGACTCATAACCATGTGTCATGTGAAAACCTTTTCCATGCCAAGCCACGTTCGTGACAAATAACCTCAACTATGAGAAGTATACAGATACTTATTTCACACACTTGAAGGCAGGGTACACTATAACTGAGATCACGTTGGAGTGGTTGATGAAGATGTTCGAACTAGAAACCAGGCCAGAAAATGGAATTAAGGATAATCGAATACTGATTTTGGATAGACACAGCTCTCATATTAACAATATTGAGTTCATTGAATACTGCATTAAGATGAACATTCATCTGATATGTTTTCCTAGTCATACAACCCATGCTTTTCAATCTTTGAACATTGGAATCTTTTCTCTTATGGGAACTAGTTATTGAAAAGAGTTAGAAGACTGTCTCTGTGACCACAAACCCAATTGGGAAATGCATAAAGGTGACATTTATCCAATATACTACAAGGAAAGAGCTTAGGCCATGAGTGAGAGAAATATTCTATCTGCTTGGGGGGCAAGTAGCATTGTCCCATTCAATCGGCAGAGAGTTTGGAGTCAATCTCAGCTTCAATTCTGCAAAACTCAGTCCAAGCCTATTAATGAACAGTACACTGGACTGTGTTCCTTCCCCTCACATGTAAAGACATTATCTGAACCCGATAAGATCAGGGAGGAGGATAAGCATGTTGAATTCAATGATACAAGTTGTCCTCTTGTATACCAAGCTTTAGACTTGTGTAGTAAGGCAAATGTCCAGTCTGTTCTGGATGCTGCAACTATTACCGGGCTTCAACCTGTTAAGCCCAGTACTACAGACCACTGCCAGATTAAGGGTGGCTTTATTCTTCACACCTCAGTTCTTTCTAAGCTTTATAACAAGTGTGAGAGTGATGATATATGCAAAAAGAATTTGACAGCAAAGAAGTGGATCTCACAACAGCAACAGAAGACCAAATCGCAAGTGGTCACTTCCAAGAGAAAGGCGAGATGCCAGCCAAGTGCTGTTGAGAATTTGAAGATGATAGATGAAGAGGTGGATGAGATGGACTGTGATGAGTCTATTGAATCAATAAGTAGAAAACATCTTATTTTGTCATATTTTCAAGCTAATAGCTTGCATTTTCTGGAAGGAAAGTCCAATTTCTAAAAACATGGTTCCAAGTACCACTTACTTCCAGCACTCCTCCTGTAAAAAGATTAACTATCAAATTCTTTTAAGCTCTGATTCTGAGGACAATAGTGATTGAATCACAAACTATCACTTTTAGGTCTCAATACTGCAATTTGTATTATTCTGAAATAATCTTTTTTGTATATCATATAAGAATTAAAAGCTTTTATTTTACAAGAGTTAAGGCTAGCAGAGTTAATATTGACTTGGTAGTGGAGATTTTTGATAATTTTACAAGTAGGCCAAAACTGATCTATTACTAGGGGTTGACCTATAACTAGGTATAATACGTTAGGCTATAAGTCCAATAACTCTGAATGTCAATCAATTATTATTAGAAACTGTTAGAAATACTAGGATTTGATACCTAGGAACCACTCTAAGTAGGATAACTTCTCTCAGAATCGGAATTCAGGGCTTTCAACATCCTCCTCCAGCCCCCTTACAGGGCCCGCACATTACCATACATATCAATCTCAGTTACGTAGCTTAATTGGAATATCACATGACTCTTTACCAAAGGTCATGTCTTCAACTCCTGCTGTCATCAAAGTTATTTCTGGTATTGAGTAATTTTCTACTAGTACTACTGGCAACTGCAATGCTTCTTACATGACAACTGAGGATCCATGACGGAAGGGTTATGATTTTATCCAATAGAAGAGCTTCTCCTCTATATGAGGAAAGGTACTGAATAAGAATCTATGGATTTGATCAGGAGATATTAAGCTTTGAAGTCAGCGACTAAAAAAGATTGCATACATGACTTCACAGAGTTACCCAGAGCAACCAAGGATTGCCAACTGAGGGATTATGCATTAATCGGGTAGAATAACTTCCTGCAAATTAGTAGGAAGTCTCCCAGAAGATATCTGTGAGTTAGGTAGGGAGTTATGAAGGATTGAAGTCAGGTGACTAAGAAAAGTTGCAACTATGACTATCTTCACAGAGACAACCTGCAGATGAAACTGATCATATCATCAATAACGGAGACAATTGGGGCCAACTCAGTTCAATGTAAGAACTGGGCCATAAGTCTAAAGACTCCAATGATTGGAGAAGTACTATTGGAAACAGCATGGTTCCTAGTTAGTTATATTGTAAATGCCAAAGTTAGTATGGTAATTTTCAGGGTTTCCAGGTATTTATACCTTAGAAGAATACCTGACATTGTGAGTTATAATTAGAGAGGTACTTAGTTGTATAATAGAAAGATGTAGTCCATGAAAACTCAGATATGGAATATAAATATTGAAGTATTATACCTCCCAAGCCTTTAGACATCATCAAGCAATGGAGAAGAGATCTTAACAATATAATATTATCTTCATGATTCTATTCTACTTTACTAACATTATTTCGCTCTTAGTAGTCATAAATGAAACAAGTGAAGTTTGAACCTTCTTAGACAATCTCTGCCTACAGAAATAAATTTTGGTTGGCCTAGACAACTCTGAAGTCAATCAAGTTGTCTCCACCTAACAGTATATTGTTAGATCTTCTTGTTACCAAGGCTCTCTATCTATCTACCTTCCTCCTCCTACAGCACGCTGCAGCCAGGATACCAAGAGTCTTGTCATATATTCTACACAAGTGGAAACCTCCAGAAACCTCGACCTTTTAGTCCAGTAATGAGAAAAAGAAGAAGCTCGCAAATGACCAAAGACGATGGTACAACCTTCTAAGCAGATTACCCTGGGGGAACCAATGGATACCTCGGGAGATGATTACTCTACAAGTTTTACTCATTCATCCTCTCTCCCTCTGGCTCTCTGGAAATCTTTCAGAGAACCAGCAGGCAAAGCTCCTACTAGCTCTCCATCCTCAAGAGCCTCCTCTGCCATTTCAAGATTTTCCACACCACACCCAAATACTCTTGCAGCAGATGTTGTAAGACTTGCTACTAGGGTAGGAATAGTCATACATCAAATCTGGTAGGACATCTCAACTAGTATTGATACTGCTAATATTGCCTTTGATACTCTATCAGCCGACTTACAGGCCAACACATAAGGGCTTATAGAAGTCCAGCAATGATTACTAGAAAGACAAGATATACATGATAGTGACATTATTGTTATGCTATACCAGTATACTGTGGTGGAAGAAAATGTCGGAGAGATGCAAGAAAGGATCAACAGGGAAATTACCACCACGTTGGCAGCCCAAGATATATAATAAGAAGATTATGAAGGTATAGCCACCAAACTGTAGCTAGAAGTACTCGAATCAGACCTCACTCTAGAACAAGCTTTTCAGGAGTTCAGAATACAATAGACCTAACAGAACTAAGCATTGTGAACCTTGATATCAAATGTAGCCACCCGGCAGGAATGGGGAGCAGAAAACTATAGTTAATTTACCCATACTATTCAAAGAGATCAAACCCAGATATCCGATATCTTAACTCTAGTGCTTAACAGAATTAAAATACTAGGAAGTGGACAATCGAGTAGTCGGCATACTGTGTTAGAGTCTGTCCCAAAAGAATGGGAAAATACTGCAGAATAGGAGGAATTAGAGGAAGCCCCTATCTGAGATAAGGGGAAATAAAGGGAGGTAGAACTTCCAATCTCAATAATACTGGGCAGTGACTCAGATAATAGGAGTAATGATAGGGATGAAGATGGAAATGGAGGAAAACGTAGAGGAAGACTATCCAGATTTAAATAGGGGCTAATATCAGAACAAGGTAGAACAGCTGACATTGGTTCGCAGAAGTATTGGTCTAGACTGTTGAATGGGTACAGACCCACCCCCATTTTTTGAAGCAATGACCAGTCAATGAATCGACCATTGGTTAACCTAATGTATAGATTACTTTGAAGACAATCCCATGATTTAGGAAGATGATAGGGAACATATCATCTATACCCTAGAAAGAACAAAAGGGGATCAGGTAAGTCCGATAGCAGTATGGTATTGGCGTGCAATGAATGACCTCTGTGCAGAAGAACAAGACCTAGAACTGTGTTCATGGACTCGCTTTGAATATGAATTCACTAGTCGGTAAGCTCCTCTTCAAGAAAGACATAAAGTCATATGAGACATGGAATCAGGCAACTATAAAAACAATATTCAGATATTTATGGGGAAGATACATAATTTAAATCTTTATGCTCAACTAACACAATCAGTTGGGCGTATGATGTGTGACAGGAAATTGTCCTCCAAGATTAGATGTTGACTTTACTTAAATAAATATGATACAGATGTAGAATGGGAAAAGGCAGTCTGGTAGGCAGGGAGAGATGAGGAGGAACAACAGGAACGGGACCACTAAGACTGGGATAAACCAAAACCTATGAAAACCTTATCAGACAAAAAACCTGTAGACAAAAATCAACAATATGTGAAAAGGGAAACATCCTTTATAAAAGGAGGTGTTCTCTTCAAAAAACAAAAGCGGGAACCAAAGCCTAAGAAACTGGTAAAGAGGTCTACTGAGACAACAAAGTTGATATATGCAAACTTCAAAATGGCCTATGACAGGATCCCCTAGTCAATAATTGATTTGATGAAAGAAAGTTGGAAGGCAATTACACTCGTTGCAGAAAGAAAAGCTGTGAGTATAAAACCTACTGAGGACAAATTAAGGTACCTAGGATAAGAGCAGATGACCACCTATTCAAGACACTAAGGATTAGAATGCTGGTGGTAGTTCACCATCCTAGAAAGATTTCTACAGCTCAACTTCTAAGAGGCAACAAACACTGGAAATTAGGCAAAGATGAAGAAATAACTTAGGTCATTTTATTGGTACTAACAACGAAGATGTTTGGGTAGCCTAGAAGAGACATACTCTTTGAGAATCGAAATTAATAGCAAAAGGGGACGTTGAAGTGAAAGAATTAATCTTGGAATTATGACCAGCATAGGAGTATACACGTCCTTCTTGTTGTAAGGTTAAGGAGATCAATAAAGAGAAATTTACACATTAGCAGTGCCTCTATACTTCACAAGGAAGTATTGCAAGCTTGTCCCTAATGACCTGGTGTATGTCCACTGGGGTAGCAGGTACATGACGGGGAAATTGAAAGGTCTCTGATAAGGATCAAAATCTAGTCAGGAAACAGACAGCACCAAGGGTACTGAACAGGGAGTGACAGTAGGGATAGGATAAAGAATCTAGAGGAAAAGTGAAGCACATCTTAGATCTATAGGGTGAATAGATACAAGAGTTCTAGACATTACATTTAGTTGCTGCTTCTTAGGTATCGTGCAGGTACCGAACAGAACTTGATAAAGTGAGGACACTGTCTACTATTAAGTGAGGGTGGCGAATAAGGCCGGGAAGGTTATTAAAGAGACAGCCAACCAGCCCTATACACTTGGCTTTTATTTCCCTGATATCTGGACGATAGTAGAGACCCTCTAGATTGGTTCCACAGGTAGTAAAAAGTGAAGGGTGTGAGAACCCCTTGGCAGGGGGTAAAGACCACTAGTAGTGAGCTGCCTGATATTCCAAAAGGAAACAAGTTTGTCTCAAGAGACCTAAGTGGTGGAAACTGCACAGGTATGGTAAAAAACATTCCAGTTATTATCACACCTCAGACATGTTGAAACAACAGAATGACAATTTAATGTCTTACCTAAAGAAACGCCTGTTGAGCCCACCAAAACCTACAAGATATGACTGTCATGAGGGACATGCTAATATTCACATTATAAATCCAAATTGTTAGCACTACAAAATACGAGTACCATTAGATTCAAGATTCAATGTATACCTAATCAATAAAGAACTTGTAAAGAAACAAAAAATTCAGTTCACAGAGAGACTAAAGCTGGTTGATATTCAAGGCTTTAGTGGAGTATGAGCTCTATTGCGAGGAAAGTTTTACATAAGTCCAATTTGGCTTGAAATATGACTGAACAAATACATGTCCAAAGTTGAATGTGAAATCACAGCAGTAGGCGACTATCAGAAGATAATCCCATTTGGGTTGTGGTATTCAGAACACCCCTTATCAAACATTGGAGAAAACACAAAATGGGAATTTAAAAGCTCTAAATATAAGACTGGAGTGGAAGAAGAAGATGAAGGAATTGTGGATATGTTTGAATATGACAAGAAAGTTACTTGGAATGAAAATGCAATTCAAATTGGAAGAATTGGAACAATAGAAGATCATAACCAGGTCAACTTTGATTTGCTCCCGAAATAGTACTGAAAATTCGAAAAGCTAGTTTTCCCTTAAACAGCAGTAAAATTAGTACCTAGAAGAACTTTCGATCATGATTTTAAAATAGTTGAAGGAGTGAAACCCTCTTGGGACACATTGATCCTTCATATAATAAACAACTTAAGTTACTACAGGAATACCTAGACAATATGTTATGGCAAGGAAAGATCACACAAAGTCAATCGCCTTTTGGTACTCTAATTCTTTTTACACTAAAAATGAATGGAAGTCTACGACTGGTGGTGGACTACCAAAACTTGAACAAGATAACTATCTTGAACAAGTATAGACTACCATTAATGTCGGAATTATGTGATTGCATTGTAGGAGTTAGTATAGTTTCCAAAATTAATTAAAAAAATGGTTACAACCGTATTTGAATCAAGGAAGAGGTATGTATGGAAAATGGTATTCCAATTATGTTATGGACATAATAAATACAAAGTCATGTCTTTCAGATTAGCCAATACTACAGCTACATTTCAAGACATGATG
This sequence comes from Tuber melanosporum, assembly GCF_000151645.1. NCBI lineage: Eukaryota > Fungi > Ascomycota > Pezizomycetes > Pezizales > Tuberaceae > Tuber > Tuber melanosporum. Next base: position 216,943 of record NW_003298789.1, read on the forward strand.
GATGAGGTCATCTGAGAATTTCTAGACCAAGGGGTCATATGTTATTTGGACGACATTCTCATCTATTGTAAAAATGAGAAGGAACATATCGAGCAAGTAATAAGTAATAAAGGTGTAACAAAGATAAGCAGATTTTCAACTCCCAATTTCAATCAAGAAATCTTTCTTCCATGTGAAAGTGGTAGAATTTTAAGGCTACACGATAGTTGTTGATAGAGTATCCATGAGTACCCAAAAGGTAGATTCAGTACTAAATTGGAAGTTACCTGTATGAGCCAAAGTGGTTCAAATATTTCAAGAATTTGTGAACTTCTACTGACATTTTATAGAAAACTTCTCCAAGATTTGTGCTCCAATTGCAGAGATATTGAAAGGTGATCCCAAGAAGTTCAAGGGGGGCTCAGAACAGGAAACCGCCTTTTAGGAGCTTAAGAGAAGGTTTACTTCAGCCTTAATTCTGCATCATTTCTTCTTAGAAAGAGACACTATAGTGGAAACGGATGCTAGCAACTTTGATTTGGATTGCATCTTTTCCTAATTTGTGGAGAAAAGACTACATCCTGTAGCTTCTCACTCCTGCAAACTAAATTCCCTAGAGTGAAATTATGAGATCCACAACAAAGAACTATTGGCAATATTGGAAGCATTCAAAGAATCACGTCTAGATCTGGTTGGAATCGAAAATCTATTAACTGTATATACCAATTACTAAAATCTCTAATATTTCCTCACCTCGAAGGTCTGGAGCAGGTGCTAAATCCATTGGATGTGTAAAGTTGTTAGATTACCACTTCAAAATTGTTTACTGCCAAGGTACAAGAGTAGGTAAACCAGATGTATTTAGTCAATGGCCAGAGTACTGTTTTGAGGATGGAGCTGCGGATCACAAACAAGTGATATTAAAGCTTAAACATTTCCAAGATACTTCAGCAGTGAGAACTGTAAAAGGAGAAATTGAAATATACTTAATAGCGGGCAGCACAGCAGATGATAAAAGCACTAGTGATATATAGGAAAAAGTAACTTAGAACAACTCGGACTCTGTGATTCGAGTAAAACAATTAGATATGAGAGCAAGGTTATAAACCAAAGGTTTAACAATGGCAGCTGGCCCCAATCTCTATGCTATGCAGGAAGATAAAGTCCCGACACGGGGACAGTTAATTGTTGGGACAAGTATTGCAATTACACTACAGTTCAGAACTTATATAGAAATTGCCCCTAGAAGTAGGTTAGTGGTCAAAAATGCTATTTCTACTACCACCAGTGCAATCAACCCAGATTATACTGGAGAACTCAAAGTATTGCTATTCAACTACTGAGATGCAGACTGTTACATTAAAGCTAGCGGTCAAATTGCCTAGCTGGTCATAGAAAAAATTAACACTGTGGACATGATGGATATAGACAACCTAGAAGATACTGAAAGAGGCATATATATCACGGCACATTAATGGATGCAAAGTTTAGTTTGAAATTGGTTGTAACATAGGACTTTCTGAGTTCTACTCGATTGGATAGGGTTACTATGAGACAGAATCCAAAGAAACAATGTGGACACGTAGGTGGTAACTGGGAACCAAGGGTCCGATTATTAACCCTGAGATTTCTTTTATTATATTAAGGGGAGCCCCCCCACCATAGTTTAGATTCTTCATGCAATCTGGTATTTTCCTCGGAACACCTGTACTTAGGAAATTACAACACTTTATCACTTCACGTCACAGGAATCCCTGAACCTCTGAACCTCCTGGCACAAGTACGTTGTACTTGTATACCTGAACCTCCTTGTTTGTCCGACCTGTACCAGTACAGTGGTGTGCCTTGAACTATCCAACCTTGTCTAGACTTTACTTGTTACACACATTGGGATTTGACAGTACAAACATTACAACTAGGACTATGACAATCCATGAATTGGAACTGGTAGTCAGCTAGCTACATGTATCAATAAATCAGAATACCTACTGGTATGATTCAGCCAAAGTACTTGAGTGAACTCTCATGACTAGTACTATACTAGACTGTAAGGAATTGAAGAAATCCAAGTCAGAATTGTTGGAGAAAATTATAAAACCCATTCCAGAGGAATAAGAATAGCTTAAAAGAAAAAATTGAGTTGGACAAACTACGAGACAATGGCAAACCTGTTCCAAAAGACTGGACCATATCCAACAAGTTGCTTTGCTACAATCAAAGACTATTTGTACCAAAAAACCAAAACCTGTATACAATAATAGCTGAAAGGTATTGCAAGGCTGATATAGCAGGACATTTCGGACAAGAAAAAACATTTAAGATAAGGTGAGGAACTTTTATTGGAAAGGCCAGAAAGATTGAGTAAATGATTAGATATGGTCATGTGATGATTGTCAACACAATAAATTCCTATAACAAGCAAAATATAGTTTACTACAACCACTGTCAATACCCTATGTAGCATGAACATCAATTTCTATTGACTTTATTAAGTAGTTACCACACAGTCAAGGTTGTACCCAAATTATGGTAGTAGTTGACTAGTTTACAAAAATGGTACACTTTATTAGATTAGAAGGGAGAGCCACCGCAAAGGATGTGGCTATAGTCTTTATAGAGAAAATATAGAAGCTATATGGCTTGTAACCGGTACAGGTACTCGGTTATTGGTTTTGTTTTATGTTTTGTTTTAAGTATCGCATTGATACTTGGTTTGTTTTAAGTATTATTTGATACTTGGTTTTGTTTTATGTTTTGTTTTAAGTATTGCTTTGATACTTAAGGAGTTTTACCAAAGTGTATCGATTGATACCTTTGATTAGTTTCGTTCATGCTAGACATGAACAGATTTGTGTATTTAAAGAACGCCTGTTTCTACGATAGAAAAGGTAGACTTTGACAGACAGTATTTCAATATACTTGGTTGAACGGTTACTTCTTTATTTCTCAGTACACCCTCGAAGCCTCCTTTAGTTCTCAGCTCTTGCCTCCTCTCTGGAAGAGCAGGCCACCTGCCAACTATTCTATCATTTACTGATAACGTGATTAGCACCTTGCGAACACGTTACATTTTTTTAACCTCAGCAAGTGGTTAAGAATCTGTCCCCGGATTTAGGCCTAATCAACCTATCGATATCCACCTCAGAACGCTAGCGGAAAGAAGCGGAAGAATCACAGCACATTCTGCTTCATCTCAAACCCAAGATACAGTCTTTGATGACCAGGAGTGGGAAGCAAATCCCATGCCAAGACTTTACAAGAAAGAAATAACCCCAGAGCTCTGCTAAAGAGCCGGCCGATCCTGCAAACACGGAAGATACACAACCTCCAGGAGAAATCCCTTCTACTCCAGCAAAGAAACCTTCCTTTGAACCTCCAATTGACCCCGAATCCAGCGGCGAATCAGATATGGCTAGCACAGGAGGAGGGCCTTCTGGAGGAGGAAATTCTCGGGTTAGGCCTGAAGAAGAGGAGGTACCCGCAGCATTTGAACCCCCTAAGTTTAAACTCCACCTTCCAGCGAAGTTCATAGGAGAAGGAAAAGACCTCAAACCTGAAGCCTTTGACCGATGGGCGATGGAACTCTCACACTGCCTACTCTTACAAGGAAAAGATGTGGAAGACCCTACAACTGGACTTATCATTGGATCATTTTGCGAAGGAAAGGCAACCGATGCATACTACCAATGCTATAAGGAATACGGCGGGAATGAAAGATTAAGAGGAACTACAGTTCTCGATTACCTGAAAGGACGATTCCAATTCTCTATAACCAACGACCTCTTATACAACAAATTCAACCAGCTCCAGCAAGTTAATGGAACGCATGTCAAGCGAATCACCGATGTGGCTACGGACCTGATGATATATAAGGAGCGAATAGAGAGAGGAAGTATCTCCAATTACATCCTGAAGCGACGATTCTACGACAATATGCACCCTACCCTCCAGCGAGAAGTAGAACCTCTCGAGGAAGACGGCGATGATATTGCAGTAATAATTGCAAAAGCAGAACGAAAGGACGCTATTCTCCATGAGACCAAGGCCTACAAAACACAGACATCCTCTAGTAGGAACAGCCAGCCACGGCACAAAGCCTCCAGCAACTCTGAAGACGATACCCCACGGGTTTTCAAGAAGAAGAAAAAATACTCCACAGAATCAAGATGGCAGAAAGGAGAATGTTTTGAATGTGGAAAAACAGGACACATGGCAAAGAACTGTCCTACGAAGAAAGGGAAAAGAAAGGCAATTAAGCAAGAGGCATCGGCCAACAACGTTGAAAGCGATAATACCTGATCCAGCAAATATGAAGAGATCCATATCGGATAAATCGATGTGGAATGCAACAGTGTTCAACCTCCGGCTACATTCAAAGCACACACCACCCTGGAAGGTACTATCCTGATCAATGGTAAAAAGGCTCGAGTCCTATTCGACACTGGCGCAATCGGAAGAGATATGATCAGTAATGCCTTTGTTTCTGTCCATGGACTCCCAACTCGAGACCTTAACCAACCCATACCAGTCAATATGGCAGTAAAAGGATCATGATCCACAAGCCATAAAACCTGTAGTGCGACCATTCGACTTGGTTCTGCAGTCCTACCCCCCCAGGAAATGCTGGTTGGAAATTTAGCCAAATACGATGCCCTAATAGGTATGCCATTCCTGAACCGCCACAAAGCTATAATCAGGTGTGGGGAATCAACTATCAATTTCGCAGAGCAGAAGGTCGGAGTCTCATGTAAGCCAACAAGCGGAGAGTACCGAGCCGCAGTCTGTGAAGCAACTGCCCAACGACTATTGGATGATTACTCTGATGTTTTCCCTGATCAAATACCTGAAGAACTACCACCTATGAGAGAGGTAAACCACCACATTCGCCTCCGAGACCCCTCTAATCTCAAGAACCAACCCACCTACTCAATTCCTGATGCATACAAAGGTCCACTGCGTGATTGGATCAACCAACAACAAAGAATAGAAGTCATCTACCGGGCAGAAGCCCCAGGTTCCGCTCCTATGTTTGTTCAACCCAAAGCAGATGGCAAAAGAATCCGCCCCTTGGTTGACCTTAAGCTATGCAACGAAAACACAGTTATGGACAGCTCCGCTATCCTAAACCAAACCCAGATTCTAAATGCAGTTGGACGGGCTAGATTCCGAAGTAAGATTGACCTAAGCGATGCCTACTTCCAAACAAGGTTAGATCCAGAAAGCGAACACTACAACAGTTTCAAAACACCCTTCGGAAGTTTCATTAGCCGAGTTATGTTACAAGGTGATATGAATGTGCCCGCCACCTTTATGCGAATTATGGAAAACCTCCTAAGCGAATACCTCCACCATTTTGTTTGGGTCTACATTGATGATATTCTCATCTTCTCGAACACCGAAATAGAACACGCCTACCATATAGGTTTGGTTTGTACCAAACTAAGGGAAGCTAAATTCTACGCTAGCAGAAACAAATCAATCCTGTTTGCCGATAAACTTGATATACTAGGCCATGTTATCGATGATGAAGGAATACATGCAGCCCCAGGAAAAATAGCCTGTTTAACAGAATGGTCGACATCCCGGAATCAAAAGGAACTCATGCTATTCCTAGGACTAGTCAACTATATTGCCCAGTTCCTACCACACCATGCCACTGCGACAGCGCTGCTCACAAACCTTACCCGCAATGCGGAATTTATCTGGACCCACACTCATGACCAAGCCTTCACCAACATCAAGGAGTTCATTAAAAACGCCAACGTTATTCAACCTATAGACTATAGTAAACCAGAACCGATATGGCTAATTACTGATGCATCGGATGTTAGAGTTAGAACATGGGTTGGCAAGGGGCATCCCATGAAACGGCAAGACCAGCAGCATTACACAGCAGGAAGTTCACTAACTCACAGATGAACTATGGAACAACAGACAAGGAAGCCCTTGCTGTGATTGATGCTCTCGCCACTTTCAACCACATCCTGATGGGCAATACCTTCACTATTGTTACCGACCACCAACCCCTCACTAATCTTAAAACAGAAAGAATACCTGGAAGGAGAAGAACAAGATGGATAGGTGAAATCAGCAAATACAATGCAAAAATCATCTATACACCTGGAAGAACAAACTATTTAGCTGATGCTCTCTCCCGCTTATATGAGAACCAAGATCTCGCAGATCCTCCTCTTGTTCATGACCACACAAGACAAAGCGAGGACAGCGGTGACGACACTTCCTATAAATAAGAACCAGCGATGACTACTGCCAGCTCTGCCACTCCCTCCAATCCTTTCTCTTACTACATGTACAGCGCTGCCGGAACGGAACGAGGAAAAGACATTGATGAAGAATGGAAAGACAATTGCACGCTCCGCAGCACAGCTCCTTACGAGCTTGAACAAAGCAGACTCCACTGGTCCCACTGTTATCACGACACCTGCCCTTTTCACCAGACTGAGATTAAGTTCGGCAACAGATACCAGCGACCGTACTATATGCCTGCTGATGATTCCAAAAACACTAGCTTCGACACAACAGAAGGAACAGAAGAGATGATCGATGAAGATGAATCGACCCAACCTCCTCATACCCTTAATCCTGTTCCAACACAATACCAAGGTCTTGAAGAACTCGAACAAGCAGTAGCCTACGTGGATACAATATCCTATTTACACACCCCGCAGTCAGCCCCGCCATCCTCTCCTCTAATAATCGATTCACGACTACTATATGGTGGACCCTTACGAGTATACAACAATGAAACTATTGTCTCGGTCATACCCCCTACTATTCCCGAGCATCGCCGACAACTCTATGAAACCTTTGAGGAGGAGGATGCCCCTATCGAACCAATAAGAGGATCCCTGATTGAGGATGAACAAGATGTTAGATCAACCACAGAAGAATTAACCTCATCTTTCCGAAGCCAAATGATAGCAGGATATCACCATGATCCGATTTACTTTAAAGCCATGGATAGCTCCAGGCATGGAGACCTCGCCCCCTACAACATATCCAATGGAATGGTCTATACCAGCACCCATTATGGTGAACATTGCCTGTACATCTCAAAAGGCCATATGTTCAATGGAATGACTATTAGAGAATATGTCATCTCCGAGATTCACAACAAAGGACACCACAGTGCGGACCGCAACCTTCAATATGCCTCAGAATATGTTTACTGGCCTGAGATGCGCAAGGATTTCTGCGATTACGTCAAACAATGTGAACTCTGCCAGGCAAATAAGGAGCGATCACAAAGCTACCAGAAGGGAAAGTACAGACTCTCCAACTACCATGTGAAATATTCGAATCCTATGCCATCGACTTCGTAGGACCATTCAACAAGTCCGCTGGATATGACACCATCTTGGTAGCTGTGGGTCGATTTTCTGGATATACATGGCTCATCCTAATGAAGGTTACCGATTCCTTTAAAGACACCTGGAATAACCTCCAATGATACCTATTTACCCCCCATGGGTACTCCTTATCTATTGTCAGTGATGCTGATCCCCGCTTTACTGCCAGATTCTGGAAGCAAACCTTGACCTCCCTCGGAATCAACCACATTATGGCTGCCCCTGGATACCATGAGACTAATGGCCAAGCAGAATGAAAAATCAGCGAAGTTAAGACTGGAATCAAGAACATGATCAATGAACGACAAACCAACTGGGAACCAGCCCTTGTTGAACTGGCCGCATATATCAATGCCAGATTTTCAGACACCTTGGAAATGTCTCCATACAAGGCAGTTTTCGGCCGTTAATACCCTCTCCTACCTACAACTCTATTTAAGAACTCCTCAGTCCCTGCCTCTGATGACCATCTAAACCGCCATCAAGCAATTTGGAACGATGCCTTCCAAGCTGTTAAAGCTGCCCGATTCCGAAGCACCACTACTGCTCAGAAGCAACGATGCAAACATGTCCCTGTTCTACCATGTGATATGCTCATAGTACATGGAAACATGTTCATAACAATGTTGGACACAGCAAGAAACTGCAACCCCGATGGCGAGGACCTTTCAAAGTCATATCCTTTGATGAGCATACAGAGAACTACACTGTTCAGATGGATGGACACATGTACCATCGCAATACTGCAGTCTTTCACACCTCAGCTGTCAAGTGATTCTATCCAAATGATGACTCTAAGTTTCCTGGAAGAATCCACTCTCAGCCTGCGCCTATCATCATCGATAAGAAAGATGAATGGGAAGTTGAAGAAATCAGAGACCACCGCCTTTGGCATGGAAATGATCAATTCCTAATCAAATGGAAAGGATATCCAATGAGCGAAAACAGTTGGGAACCACTGGAAGGACTAGAGCACGCTATGGATATGGTGAACAGATGGTGGAAAGACAATATGCCAAATAGATCCCTCCCCCCAACGATCAACTACATCACCATGTGCTAGACACCCACAATGCCGGTAACTGAGCGATGGCATGCAGAACTCGAAGCTAGAGATGGATTTTAGGCACCATACTTTGCGTCAGAATTCAAAAGCAGCGATGAGGAAAACCAAGCTATGGAGCAGGCTTTCGACAACCTTATCTAGTTACCAATCACCATCCGAATACCATAACGATGTCAAACTATGTGGAAGTCAATGTGAGGCTGCGATAACTGATTGTTGGACTGTTGTTGAACCGCGATGTTATCCAACTTGAAGACTACTTCGAAATCCTCTGGATAGATTGCTGTCCTGATTGCGATCACGCTTGGGTTGATGTACAACGCGAATCTGGTATTCGTGACTACTGTGATTTACATTTAATTGAGTCTAAGTGTTTTCTTAAGATTTCCTCTTGTTCCTGGTGTGATACTTATGATGAAGAGTTTCTTGCAGAAACAGAAGCCATGAGTTTCTCGGAATCTGCTTTTGATGACTATTAGGTTTTGTTTGTTTAAACTGTTATTTTGTTTTGGAGAATGTAACCGGTACGGGTACTTGGTTATTGGTTTTGTTTTATGTTTTGTTTTAAGTATCACTTTGATACTGGGTTTGTTTTAAGTATCGTTTGATACTTGGTTTTGTTTTATGTTTTGTTTCAAGTATCGTTTTGATACTTGGTTTGTTTTAAGTATCGTTTGATACTTGGTTTTGTTTTATGTTTTGTTTTAAGTATTGCTTTGATACTTAAGGAGTTTTACCAAAGTATATCGATTGATACCTTTGATTAGTTTCGTTCATGCTAGACATGAACAGATTTGTGTATTTAATGACCGCCTGTTTCTACGATAGAAAAGGCAGACTTCGACAGACAGTATTTCAAATATACTTGGTTGAATGGTTACTTCTTTGTTTCTCAGTACACCCTCGAAGCCTCCTTTAGTTCTCAGCTCTCACCTCCTCTCTGGAAGAGCAGGCCACCTGCCAACTATTGTATCATTTACCGATAACGTGATTAGCACCTTGCGAACACGTTATATGGCTTACCAACTGACATTATCTCAGATATGAATTCGAAGTTTGCTGGAGAATTTTGAGAATCTCTGTAAAAAAAACATTAAACATAAAAGGAAAGATGTTTACAGTATACTACTCACAGACAGAGGGACAAACTGAGCGAACAAACCAAGTGCTGGAAGGTTACTTGTGAAGTTTCATCAACTACGACTAAGATAACTGATACCAATTGCTACTTCTAGCCCATTATGCTTACAATATCTTGGCAACCAACACACATCAAATGACACTTTTCTACACAAACTATAGATTTCATCTACAAACTGAATAGATGAAAGAACATCAGGCGTAAAACCCAGGAGCTACACTTTATGTGAACTGGATAAAAATGATCAATGAGCAAGTAAGGCAATCACTCCAACAGACATGAGACGCTATGGCCAAATACTATGATAGGAAGGCCAAGCAATACCTGACTTCAAAATTCGCGATAGAGTGATGTTAAATGCAAAGAACATTTGTACATGTCAGAAGTCAAAGAAACTCAGTCCAAAATTACCCGAACCATTTGTGATTTTAGAGAAAGGCGGAAATCGTGCCTATAAACTGAATATTTCAGATCGATGGAATATATGCCCCTTGTTCCATGTATCTTAGTTAGAACCTTACAGGAAATCGGTATATGCAGACCGACAATTACCTCTCAGGAAGCCCAAGGATATTCAAGGTGACTTACAATAAGAAATAGGGAAAATTGTAAGAAGCGAGATACGCTCTTACCAAAAGGGAGTACGTGGTTGCTACTAGGAGGTATGTGAAATATAGTACTTTGTTAAATGGCAAGATTGTTCTGATGACAAGAACACCTGGGAACCTGCCTCAGGTATGAACAATGCAAGGAAAATCATAAAAGAATTCTGCCATGATAATCAGGAAATGCCACAGCGGGTAGAGGAAGGACGATGAGGAAAAGGTTTTCCTTCTATAGCCAAGCAAATGTGGAAGGCTTTTCACCCTGTTCTCATCAGGTCCTAAAGGAATTAATGTTTAAGGTTTAATTATTAAGGTCCTGTTTGGCACACAAGAAAAATGGCATTTTTCCCACTTTTATGACATTTTTTCACTCCTTTTTTTTTTAAAAAAAAAAGCAAGCGCCTGTTTGGGACATCTATAAAAATGGTGTTCTTTTAAATGCAGTTGCTTTTTTTTTTAACTTTTTTTTCTATAACATTTTTTCTGTAAAATAAACAGGAGATTAGGATACAATAGAAATATAAAAATAAAATTAATGAAATGACTAATATAATCTTTATGAGAGTGATAATAATTCCAATGAATATTTCTATAATTCTTTTCAAAATATTCTAATTGATTCAAAGAGCAATTTACAAACAAATTTCAAGATTCCCCCATATACAGCATTTAATTCTAAAACTATGGCTTTCCTGACTGGCTTTTGGAAGCTATTTTCTCCCCTTTTGCCTTCTTGCACTTGCCTTAATAAGGCTTCAACTAGAACGCTTTCCGTCTTATCAATCCAAATACTATTTTCCATAATAGATTGCATAACTCTTAGTATATATATCTTCAAAATAACTTCATAGAAAACAGTAATAGGGGAAGAGAAAACTACTTGGAAGAGTTTGGAGTTGGAGATAATGCTCAGAGATAGAAGTAGTTTGTGTTTAGTTGTAAGGTAAAAAGAGGAAAGAAGTTTGATGTAAAAATATGATTCACGGAAAGGTTTTGTGTATATAATAGAAGAGAATTATGCCAAGCCACAAGTGTGTCTATAGTAGGGATATTTTATAAAAGCAATCATGCTAACAATACTGGATGCTTGGCTTTAGGTTTATATATTTTATACCTATTATTTAGAGTGTATTTTTCTTATATATATTAGCCGGAAAAAAAGAGAAACCATTGCCGAACACTATTTTTTCTGAAAAATACCATTTTTTTTAAATGGCTTTAAAACCATTTTCAGGAAAAACATCTTTTTTTTATAACTGTGTGTGGAACAGGGCCTAATTATTTTAATTTTTTAATTTTTATTTGTTTTATATATCCAAAAAGTCATTCAAGGCGAAGCCTTAAGAGAAGGGAACTCATGTTCGGAATATGAGGATCCTATACCTAGGAACCACCCGAAGTAGAGTAACCCCTCTTGGAATTGGAATCCATAGTTTCCAATACCCCATCCCGCCCCTTTACGGTGCCTGCAAATCACTATATATGTCAATCTCAGTTACATAGCTCAGTTGGAATATCACGTGACTTTTCACTAAAGGTCACTTGTTCAACTCCTATTGTCATCAAAGTTATTTTTATTATTGAGTGATTTTCTACCAATGCCACTTACAACTGCAAGACTTCCTACACGCCAACTGAGGACCCGTGACCAAAGGTTTATGATTCTATTCTATAGACGAGCTTCTCCTGTACATGAAGAAAGATACTGAATCAGAATCTATAGGTTAGATCAGGAGATATTGAGCTTCGAAGTAGATGATTAAAGGTTACATACACGACTTCGCAGAGTTACCCAGAGTAACTGAGAGTTGCCGACCGCGAGATTATCTACCAATCCGGTAGATGAATTACCTGCAAATTAGTAGGAAGTTTTCCCGAAGATATCTGTCAGTTGGGTAGAGAGTTATGAAGATTTGAAGTCAGGTGATCTAGAAAGGTTGTTATTATGACTATTTTAGCAAATACAACCTGCAGATGAAACTAATTATTTCATCAATAATAGAGACAATTGGGGCCAACTCTGTTCGACATGAAAACTAGGCTATAAGTCTAAAGCCTCTGATGACTGGATAATTACTATTGGGAACAGCATAGTTTCTTGTTAGTTGTATCGTAATTGCCGAAGAGAGTGTAATAACTTTCAAGGTTTCCAGGTGTTTACACCTTAGAAGAATACCACATGTTGTGAGTTACAATCAGAGAGGTACTGAGTTGTATAATAGGTAGATGTAGTCCGCGAATACTCTGACATGGAATATAAATATTGAAGTACCTCCCAAGCTTTTAGACATCATCATGCAATGAACAAGAGACCTTAACTATATATTATTGTCTTCACAATTCTATTCTACTTTACCTACTTCACTTCACTCTTAGTAGTCGTAAACAAAATGAGTGAAGCTTGAGCCTTCTTAGACAATCTCTGCTTATACAAATGAAACTTGGTTGGCCTAGACAACTTTAAAGTAAATCAGGTTGTCTCTGCCTAATAGAAACAGTTCAGTTCCCAATTCGCAAAATAGTAATTATTGAAGAGGATATGATGGTTTTTATACTCTCCTAGTGTTCTCACTCCAGGAGGATATCTGATGTTGCAAGTTATAGTTAAAGAGGTGCATAATTTGTATGAGAAATAGATGTGGTTTGTGAATACTCAGACAAGCAATATAAATATCGAAGTGCCTTCCAAGCCTTTAGACATCATTAAGGAATGGAGAAGAGACCTTAACAATATAATATTGTTCACACAATTCTATACTACTTTACATTGCTTTAAGTAGTCATAAATTAAATAAGTTACACTTTGAGACTTCCAAGACAACTCTTGCTCTACAAACCAAATCTCTATTGGCCTCTATGAGTCTGACTCTATACAGATTGTCTCTGACTAACACATCCCTGCCTTTCAGAAAATAGTTCTCTGATCTCTAGTGTAATGAGAGCTTCATATGAGAAGATAGACTCCAAGAATACAATTGTACTAACTTGAATTTTTTAGAAGATCAAGATAAATAAAAGTCTTTATTTCTGAATAGCAAAGTTGGAGAAACAAAACTTTAAAACTTAATATTGTTAAGCTCACAGCTTCACTTAATAAGTTCCTTATCTTAAGAAAGAGTTGATTACTATAGTAGTAGTAAGTATATAGAGTGCACAGACTCCTTCATAGAGTAGCTGCCTACAGATTCTAATTTACCAGAGTTGCTAATACCTCTCTCTAGCCGTATTATAAGGTCTACATATCCTTAGGGAAATTTTGAAAGTTGTACCCTCTGACTATGATGTGACTTCAATAAAGTTTATCTTATAACAACATATATATCACTGTCATCTCTCCAGCCAGAGGCTGTTTACTGAATAAATAAGAGATGATCTCTGGATACTTCTGATAAGTAAAATAGAAAGTATCCCTAAGAGATGTATTGTGTTATTAGGCTTTAAAGTTAGATACCGTAACTATGTATTAAAGGTAAGAGAACATTTTCATCATGATAATCTGCAAATACTCCTACAGTGCCCCATAAGATATGAGGGAGAATTACCTATTTAAAGGCTACTGTATGTTAGTTGGTTCAGAATTCAGGATCTCACATGAGGTAATTCTCTCTCAGATGCATTACAGACTATGGAGAAGCTGCTTAGACTCAGAAGACCAAATAGGTAGTAGACACAAAGTGTTGGTACACTGTCTATTAAGTGCATTATATATAAGTAGTAGACACATTGGGTGTAACTTTGTAAATTTAGAAGAGAGAGTAGGAATGATCATCAATAGGACTAAAGTTTCAGGAAGGTGTCTATTTGACTCTATAAATTGGAGATGGTCAGTTGAAAGATAAAGGTAGACTCTTAAACAATGAAGATTTTATTAACAGGACTATGAAGAGGTGTGAAAGAATTCAGACTCAAACAAGGTTCACACTGATTACAACTGAGGACTATTACATACAGATTAAGATGAGGTACTTGGATATATAGTAGTTACAAGTAGTCTACGAATACTCAGATATGAGATATAAATATCAAAGTACCTCATTCACTTTAGAGACATTGTCAAGCAAGGGAGAAGAGATGTTTGAATAATAATATTGTTCAATAAAAGAATCTCAGTTATAATATCTTGACTGCTCTCTCAGATGAGTCCCTAGTAGTCAAAAATGAAAAGAATATTATTAAACCTTCCTGGACAATTTCTGTTTATACTAAAGAGTCTGGTCAAAGTTTTCTTAATCTATAGTAGAGTTGGCTTGGACCTATCAAGTAGAGGAGCACTTGTAGATAATTAAATAAATATTATATATTATCAGATACTTCCTATCACTACCATCGACTGTTTTGGCTACACCTCTAGTGATTGAAATTTATTTCCTATTTAGTAAGACCACAATATAGAAGTTTTTCTCAAGACCTGTTTTAACTGTTCCTTCTCCTAAGGTTTTCGCCCCGGCGGATGCTCCCCCAGCTGACC
>NW_003298789.1:231813-236885 GCF_000151645.1 Tuber melanosporum
TACTTGTTTTGTTTATGAATATTAGGATAAAGTAAACAAGAATTGAATGGTGTGAACAATATTTTATTGTTAAGGTCTCTTCTGCATTGCTCGATGATATCTAAAAGCTTAGAAGACATTTCAATATTTATAGTTCACATTTGGGTGTTCACTGACTACATTTATTTTTCATACAAATGATATACCTCTCTAACTATCACTTACAATATTGGGTATTCTCCAGAAGTGTGAACATTAGGAAACTCAGAAAATTATGACACCCACTTTAGCAATTACTATTTTACCAGTTGGGGCACTGTGCTGTTTCCAATAGTAATTATTCGATCATCAGAGTTTTTAGACTAATTGCTAAGTTCTTAAGTTGAACTGTGTTGGTCCCAATTGCCTCTCTTATCAATGAAAGGATCAGTTTCATGTTAAGTCTGTGTTACCAAGTGTAGTCTTGATTACAACCTTCATTGGTTGCTGATATCAAATCTCAATAACTCCTGATCCAACAGATGGATTTCCTCCAAATGACTTCCTAATTAATTTGCAGAAAGCCATCATACTGAATTAACAGATAATCACAGAGTCAGCAACTCCTGGTGAACCCAGGAAATGAGTCTTTGATCAATATATAGTTTTGGAGATAATTTCCACAACTACGACAAATTGCTTGACTTAGTTACAACGCTCTGTGAAGTCTTCTGACTTCTTCAGTTATGCTTGCAAAGTGTCCAAAACTCTCTTAATTATCATTGGGTGAATGTGTTGGCTCTGCATAAAAATATTCTAACATTCAATAGTACATCTTTGTATGAAAACCTCTAGTTACTTATGGCCCATGTCAGTGATGTCCAATCGTCGAAGTCCAGTTACACTCTGAGTAGTTGACAGATATATGCTATTTGTTAGGAGTACAGAAATCTGATACTTTGAAACTACTCTAAGTAGGGTAACCGACATGGAATCAGAATCTCTGGTCTCTGACACCCTTGTCAGGCCCCCTTCTGCAGCTTACATGTCATTATAGATATTTATTTCAGTTGTGTCCTATAACTAGAACATCGTAGAATTGCAGGTGTAGGAATAACACCTTATACATTGCTGTTGTCTATCCGTTCAGATCTAGTTAGTAAGATAAATAGGAGAAGACTTACGGCTAGATCAAGGAATAGAAAAGAGGGAATCTGTCAATTACTCAGAATGTTACCATGCTTCAACAATGGAACATTGTTGGCATACACTATAGGTAACAGTACTTTTTCACATAAAAATATAATACTGAATATTAGAGAATCTCTACGAAGAGCCAACAAATTCTCATCCAGGCTACAATAATTTGAAGAGTTTAGAACTCCAAGAAACACTACCAAAAAAGGTATTGGACTTCGCAGAGCATTACAACTTTGTTCAAGGTTGCGTCATCATTGGGGGAGTGATCAACAATATCAAACAACAACTAAATCTCTGTTTCCTAGAACAACCAGGAGTTACTGACTCTAGGATTATCTGCCAATCTGGTAGAAAGGCTTCCTGCAAATTAGTAGGAGGACATACAGAGGATACCTGTCTGTTGGATCAGGAGTTATGAAGGTTTAAAGTCGGTGACCTAAGAAGATTGCATTTACAGCTACCTCTGTGGACATAATTTGGGTATGAAACTGATCACTTTATAAAGAGGAGAGAAAATTAGAGATAACACAGTTTGACTTAAGAATAAGGCCATATGTCTAATGACTCTGAAGATCAGATAATTCCTATTGGAAGCTGTACAGTTTACAATTGACAAAATAGTAATTATTGAAGGTGTGATAGTTTTCAGGATTTCCTAGTATTTGCACTTCGGGAGAATACCTGATATTGCGAGTTATAGTTCATGTGGTACATAATTTATAGGAGAGATAGATGTAGTCCGTGAATATGAAGATGCAGAATATAAATATTTGAAGTACCTTATAAGTTTTTAGATATCTTCAAGTATGGTAGAAGAGATCTTAATAAGATAATATTGTTCACATAATTTTATTTTACTTTACTACTCTCTTAGTTGTTAAAAATGAAATGATGAACTCTTTGACTCTTCCTAGGCAAACCTCTGTCTCCAAAGCAAATCTCAATTGTCCTATACAAGTCTGTGTCTATATAGATCCTTTCTGCTTAATAGTATATTCTTAGCTCTCCTTGTTACCAATGCTCTCTACCTACCTCCTTACCAGATGATTTGGCTAGGACACAAAGTATCCTGCTATACATTCCTCACAAATGGAAACCTCAGAAAATCCGAACTTTATAGTCCGGTTACTAGAAAAGGTAGAAGCCTCCAAGTGATCAAAAAAGATATCACAACCTCCTAAACAGATAACCCAAGGGGAAGTAATTGATACCTCGGGAGATGATCAGTCTACAACTTTCAGTTATTCATAATCCCTCCTTCCTGTACTCTGAAAGCCTTGTGGAGAAGTGGTATATAACACTACTATTGTTCCTTCATCTTTGAGAACCACCTCTTCTGTTTCAAGATCTTTCAGACCATACCTTAACATGGATACAGTAGATGGTACAAGATATGCTGCAATGGTAAGAAATGTCACAGAGCAAGTACGGTGGGAAATTTCAACTACCATTAATACTGTGAATATTGTCTTTGACACCTTATCATCCGAGTTGTAGGTCAATGCATGAGGGCTGATAGAAGTCTAACAATAATTTTTAAAAGGACAAGAGATACTTGACAATGATATAGGAATTATGTCACATCAGCATACCTTGGTAGAAGAAAACATCCAAGAGATCCGAAAAAGGATGAACTCGGAAATAGGTACTAAGTTGGCAGTACTATATGCACAGCAAGAGCTTGAGAAGTGGATACGAGCTCAACTGTAGTGAGAAGCTCTCAAATGAGATACCATCTTGGAATAAGTATTCTCGGAGTCAAGAGAACAACAGACTCAACAAAGCCAGACTATGTAAATACTAATATTTAACCTAGCCATCTAGCAGAAACAGGAAGCAGAAAGTTAACCTGATTTTATCCGTATCATTACCAGAATTAGACACAGGTATTGGATACCTTGTCTCTAGTATTCTACAAGATCAAAATACTAGATTGCCCTCTCCAAAGCAGTAGATAAACTATGTTCTAGTCAGTCACAGAAGAGTTGAAAGATGTAGTAGAAAGGGATGAACCGTTAGAGACCCATTCCTGACTTGAGGGGAAACAAAAAGAGAGAAAACCTTCAACTCTAACTTCCATTTCTTGAAGCAAAATCAAGTCTCTATGTCTACTATTGGTTAACACAATATGTGGATTACTTTTAGCAAAACCTCAGGTCTTGGGAAGATGATTGAGAAAATATTATATAGGCCTTGGGGAGAATAAAAGGGGATCAGGTCGGTCCAATAGCTATATGGTATTGGCAAGCAATAGATAGCTTCCCAGGAGAAAAACAGGACCCAGCTCTGCTTTTTTGACCTCGTTTCTAGCAAGAGTTTATCACATGATACATACCTCTCAAGGAAGGGTGAAAGGCTATACGAGACATGGAAGCAGTCAAGTATAAGAATAATATATAGACTTTTATGCAATCTATATACAATCTGAATCTCCATGCTTGACTAACTGAACCAGCATGGTGCATGGTAGTAGACAAGAAGCTTCCTACCAAAATTACATGATAATTCTCCCTATATAAATAGGATAGCGACTCAGAGTTCGAAAGGGTAGTCGAGAACCAGGCAGAGATGGGGTGGAACAACTGGAATAGGACCACCTCATGTGGAATAAACAGAAACCTCTAAAACCATTCTCCAATAAAAAACCTTTTGATAAAATCCAACCGCAGGCAGAATAGGAGAAGTACTATGTTATAGGAGGTAAATGCTCCAAGAGATGGAAGCAGGAACTAGAACCCAAAAAACCAGTAATGAAATCTGTTGAGACCACGAAGTTGACACATACAAGTATCAAAAAGGCCTCTCGAGGGATACTCCAGTTGATAATTGATAAAAAAAAGTAGGAGAACAAATGTAATAGTTGTCGAAAGAACAATCCAGAGTATAAAACTTACTGGGAACAAATTTAGGTATATAAGACAAGGGCAGAAAATTGCCTGATCAAAACACCAAGGTTCAAAAAGGTTGTGGTAGTTTACCAGCCCAGCAAGATTTCTCGCACTCAAGTTCCAAGAAGTTGTAAGCTTTAGGAGCTAGGCAAAAACAAGGAAATAACTTAAATCATTTCATTAGTACTAATAGTGAGGACATTCAGGTAGTCTAGAACAAATATATTCTCTAAGAATCGAAATTAACAATGAAGAGGTATTAAAGCAAGCAAGGAAACAAATTCTGCAATCATGATTTTTGTCGAAGACTCATATCCTGCTTACTTAAAGGTTAAGGAAGTCACTAAAGAGTAATATATATATTAGTAGTACCTTTATGCTTTCAAAGAAAGTGTTGTATGTTTGGTCCTAATGACCTAATATATGTTTGTTGGGGTAGTCAGGCACATGACCTGGAAAGTGAAAGATTTCTAAGAACCAAAACCTAGACAGGAAACAGAAAGCACCAAGAGTACCGAACAGGAAGTGACTATAGGTGCTAAGATGAAGAATTTAGAGAGAGGAGTGAAGCATATTTTCAACCTATATGGGAATAGGTACAAGAGCTCTATACCTAACCTTTATAAACTACATTTTAGGTACTGTGCTAGGACTGAACAGGCATCTGATAAAATGAGAACACTGTTTATGGTTAAGAGAGGGTATATAATAAGCCCGCAGAGGTTATCAAACAGACCTCTAATTAGTTTTTAAAGCTATTTCTTCTACAGACAGGTGTAAAACTAGCAGTATAGAGAACTTTGAATTGTGAAATATAATTGGTCAAGGGAGCAAAATACTCCTTGTAACTCATTAATCCCCTGTCTGATAAACTACTTAAATTGCTTCAGGAATATCTTGATGATATGTTATGACAGGGAAAGATAATATAAAGCCAATTACTCTTTAGTACTCCCATTCTCCTTATACTAAACCTAAATAGGAGACTATAACTAGTAGTAGATTACTGAAACGTAAACAAGATAA
>NW_003298789.1:237083-249484 GCF_000151645.1 Tuber melanosporum
GCCAACACTCCAGCTATCTTTTAGGACATGATGAATGAAGTTCTCAATGAATTTCTAAACCAAGGAATTGTATGCTATTTAGCAGACATTGTTACTAATTCAAAAAATGATAAAGAACATATTAAACTGGTAAAGCAATACTGCAGAAATTAGCAAATTTCCAACTTGGGATTTCAATAAAGAAATCTTTTTTTCATACGTAAGAGGTGGAAATTGTAGGCTCTATAATAGCAGTTGATGGGGTATCTATAAGTACCTAAAATGTGGATTCAGTACTAAACTAGAAGTCACTAACGTCAATAAATGAAAGCCAGATATGTCCAGGATTTGAGAACCTCTCCCGACATTTTATAGAAAACTTCTTGAAGATTTGCGCTCCAATTACTGAAACATGGAAGAGTGATTTCAAAAGGTTCCTGTGAGGCCTAGAAGAGGAAATAGCCTTTCAGGAGCTGAAGAGAAGGTTTACTTCTGCCACAATTTTACCCTATTTCTTTCTAGAAAGTGAAACTCTGGTGGAAATGGATACTAGCGCCTATTCTGAGTTTTTTTCCTATCTCAATTTGTGGAAAAATGGCTATATCCTGTAGCTTTTCACTCCTACAAACTGAATTCCACGGAGCAGCAGTATGAGATCCATGATCGGAAGGTATTGGTGATAATATTATAGAAGTGTACATACCACTCAGTAGGGTAACAGTACACAGACTCTCATTTATTGGAATTGCCAGTACTCCTCTCAGACAACCTTATGTGATCCCCATATTCTTATAGAGATTTTGAAGAGTTTTGTCCCATAACTATAATGTTATTTCAATAAATTCCACTTCAAAACACTATATATGTTGTTGCCATTCATTCAACAGGAAGCTAAAGAAGCATATAAGCCGGAATCTTTATGTACCTCTGAGAAATAGTAGGGAGGAAATCTGTGAGAGGGGCATTCAGTTACTAGGCTTCATAGTTCAACATCCTAATTATGGGCTGAAAGTAACAGGAGGTTTTCGTTGCAATAATCTGCAATTGATGCTAGAGTACTCCAGACACCATAGGAGATAGAAGTAACCCCAATGCCTATCTGAAAGCTACTGTATATTGATTGTTACTAGAAATATAATTCCTCTAAAGATGATTCTCTTGGAGGTTAGGCGGATTGAGGAGAAGCTACTCAGACCTAAAAGACCTGATAGGTGGTAGATCTAAAGCGCTGGCAGACTATCTACCAAGCCTACAATATGTACAAGTACCTAACATAAGGTGATCATTTTGTGTATTCAGAATAAACTACTGGAACAATAGTCAAGTAGATGGTAGTTTCAGAAAGAAGTCTATTTCACTCTATAAATCAGAGACTGTTAGTTTGAAGTTAAAATAGCGCATCATCTGCCAGTGAAGATTTTATTATCTAAGAGTATGAAGAAGATATAGAAGAATTCAGGGTCAAATGATGTACAAACTTGTTAAGACCATAGACTGTAGCATTCAGTTGTATATTAGTTAGAAGTAGTCCATGAATACTCCGATGTGGGATATAAATATCAAAGTACCTCCTGAGCTTTACAGAATATCATCAAGTAACAGAGACAAGATCTTATCAATAATAAATTGTTCAATCAATAAATCTTTATGATAATTTTATTACCCTGTTAAGTGAGTTCTTAGTAGTCATAAACAAAAAGAACATTATTGAGCCTTACTAGACAATTTCTGTCTCTACCAAAGATTTTGGCCTAAGTATTCTTAATTTATACTAGACTTGACTTCTGCCTAACATTTTCCTACTTATATAATAGTTTTATATGGTCACATTTATGTTTTTCTATTTTATTTTTCTCTGTTGTGCAAGGATTATGCAGAGAATGCAACTCTGTATATATAGATACAACTACCTACTTTATTTGCAAGGAATTAAGAACAAGAATTTCTACCAATCTGACTTTATACATTTTCCCTCCTTGTTAGAGACATGCCTATAATATTCTCTTCATATTATATCCATATAGTCTACATTTTTATTAAGATCATAACATTCACAAAATTCCCTAATTTTTACTTTTATTTGAACCCTACTCCCTTGCTGGAACAATTTCCTAAAAAGCCATGTGAAGATATGAAAATTATGTGGCATATTTCTTTGCTACACCAAATACTTCCTCCATGATAACAATTCTTATAGCTTAAAAATGGCCTCCCAAACAGGTCCTATATATTTCCCTTAAGTCAAATAATATAGGATTAGATGTTGTACTAGAAAAAATTTAAGTGGAGGATTAGTATTGGACTTACTCCGCACTTGATACATCAATAGGACTTCGGCAAGATTGTTTACAACCAATCAAGAAGCGTGAAAACCGAAGTTAACCCCCAATAGAATATCATTTTGTTCATTAATCCCTCATTCACAACAATAATAGCAATATGATTCATAATATTATGGTATATAAATACGAATATCAAAATTCAGTGCAACCATGAATCCATACCAACTTTCATTCTCAAGCCGCTCGTTCCTGTCCCATGTATGAAACCCAACCGCCACTCATTTCTCGTCCACAAATGAAACCCACAAGCCAAGAAACCTTCCAGACCCGCACTACAATCCCCGGTATCAACTACTATTCCATGAATCAAGATAGTGGCACTAGACTAAACGCGTTCCCGACAATAAAGCGATAATTAACTGTTACGAGTGATGTCTTATGACTATCCTAACTACCTCGATCTCCAACATACTAGTGTGGATATTCGATTAGCGGTATCCCCTCAAGTCAAGAAATCTATCAGGCCTACCTGCATCTGACCTCTCTCACGCCCTAATCCCTCCAGCATAGGTTCAACCAAAGCCAATCCCGAGTATCTGCTTCCAAAACCTAAAACAGTCCATGCACCCCCACGTTACACCAACCCACATCTCCCCTTGAACCGAACCTCGCACTTTGCCCCTCCTTCAACAGACCCACTCCCGAGCCACAGCCCCACACTTGGCAATCCTAAAATCTCTCCGCAACAATACACCACGGGAACAATAAATCTCATTTCACCTCTCAACTTCTCCTTCAGCACCCTCTCAAGCTGCTTCGCCATATTTACCTGCGCGGCTTTCTCCCTTAAGGGCCTTATATCATTTTCTTTCATCGCCCGAATGGAGATTGCTGGGCAGGAGGGAGTTGGGACGAAGAGCCTGATCCACCAGCGCCCGTCCCAGAGGTTCCAGGATGTCCAGCCAGGGTTATTGTCGGTAAAGGTAATTCTACAGTCGTTGCGGGATTTGGAAGTGTAATTCTGCCTCTGTAAGAACCAGGTTTTGTCCGTGAGGTAGGTCCATTTTAGACCTGCTGCTGTAAATGGTTTTCGCTCGTTTGAAAGGATGTTTTTGAAGAGTGTTTGTAGGCTTTGGGCTTCGGCTCGGGGGAGAGGAGATATGGTTTCTGCTACTTGGATCAGAAGGGTTTGAAGGACGCGAGGTTGGATGCCGCGCATTTTGGGAGGCAGTTGGAGTTGTAGAGAGCCGGTAGCGGGGTCAAAGGAGAGGTTGCAATCTTCTTCTAGAACGATGCGGGCCCGGTCTTTTACCGACCTATTCCTCGCCTCTGCTCTTCGTGCGAGCGCAACCAACGAAGGGCTTCGCAGTGCTCGGGGGAGCCTCGGCGGTGACGCACCGAGTAGCTTCCGTACAGCGTTCCGGCGAGTCAGTGTCGCGTCTTGGTTCGATTCATCTTCATACCAGGGCACATCGTTTTCTAAGCAAGTAGCACGCAGTCTTCCCTATAGACATACAGCGTAAGAGTCACCCCGCCCAACTCACATAGCGCCCCCGAACCCACCTTTTCAACCCCCAAAAGTGGCCTCCCAACAACCACTCTCTCCGCCCCAAATATATCTCCACACTCCGGAATCCCCGCAACAGCCCTCATCCCCGCGAGCCCTTGCATTTTACTCCCAGCTAGCAACCGCATTAGGACTGTCTCGGCCTGATCATCGACATGGTGCGCGAGTAGCAACTTATCCACTTGATTTGCAACACATGCTCTCCCAAGTGTTTGATACCGTGCAGTCCTAGCACGAGTTTCGAACCCATTCGAAAGGTCGGTTGGCAAGAGGGTCCAACTCAGGGGCAGAACGTGGGCGGTGAAGCCATAGCTTTCCTTTGCAAGATGCGCGACAGAACGCGCTTCCGCGGTGCTCTCGGGGCGGGCTTTGTGGTCCACAATGAATGCGTGGATCGCACTGGGGGGTTCACTATGTGAGGAGAATAGGCGGGAGGTTAAATATGCGAGCGCCATTGAGTCTACACCGCCGCTGAGGGCAATGCCTGAGTATGTCGGTCAGCCGTGGGCAATGTACTAGAGTTAGGTAAGCTCCAAGTGAAAATTGTGACTTACCCAGCCGCGAGGGAAGCCCGGTCCCTGGCCATAACTGGTGAAAGAAGCCGGCATACTCAGAAAGCGAAATAGAACTGAACCGTACCATTGGATGGTAGTTCCTAAGGAAATGAGCTTTATATATCCTCTTAGCTCGCGTTGCGATGAGGTGCTATTAAGGGCACGACTGAATCGAACATCCATCTTGAGAATTGAATAGGAGCGCCGAGTCAGGACGCAATCCCAGTTGAGCCTCCCCCACCACCGGGATTATTGTTTCCCCATGTTTCCACCACGCTTCAAAAACTCAATTCCCTCTGCTGATAGTGGAGATGGACCCTCATCCTCCGCCCCGGTCCTTCTTTGTGTCTCCATATCTCCGCTCTCTGATTGTAAGTCAATTCCCCCTCCACCACATTCATTACTCACAAAAAGCCAGGCTGGCGGCTTCGCTGGCACCGCAGTAGACTTGTCCCTCTACCCCCTCGACACCCTAAAAACCCGCCTCCAATCTTCCGGCGGCTTCTTTGCAAACGGCGGCTGGAGAGGAGTCTACAAAGGCGTCGGCTCAGTAATCGCTGGTTCAGCCCCCGGCGCCGCGCTCTTCTTTGTAACCTACGAAGCTACAAAATCCGCCCTTGTCCGCAGCCGCCAGTTTTACGGGCAAGACAAAGTCGGAATAGTGGTAGCGGGAGACCACATGCTTGCAGCTTCGCTCGGCGAGATAGTAGCGTGCACTGTGCGTGTGCCCACGGAAGTTGTTAAACAGCGGGCACAGGCGTCGCAGTTTTCAAGTTCTTGGATGGCGTTGAGGAACATTTTCACCTCGAACAGAGGGCTCGGAAGGGTTTGGATGGAGTTGTATCGCGGGTGGGGGATTACGATTATGCGGGAGATTCCATTCACGGTTATTCAGTTTCCCTTGTGGGAGGCCATGAAGAGATGGAGGAGTGCGAGAAAGGGAGGAAAGGTTAATGCTGGGGAGAGTGCACTGTTTGGGAGTCTGTCCGGGTGTGTGGCGGCTGCGGCAACAACGCCTTTGGATGTGCTGAAGACGAGGCTGATGTTGGGCAAGAAGGTAGGTGCTCTGCAATTTTTGTTATTCCCATAGATTTTCTGACAGTGATCTGTTGGAGGTTGTAGAAAGAGTCTGCACTTTTAATTCTGCGCAATATGGTGGGGGAAGAAGGCGCCCGAGGGTTATTCAAGGGAATCGGGCCAAGGGTCATATGGATTTCCATTGGAGGAGCCATATTCCTTGGAGCGTGGGACTTTGCCAAAGGAGCCCTTGAGAGTCTATGATTTCCTAATACCCTCTACGTGTGCTTCTCCCTTAGATACTCCCTAGGAGCTATGTTCATAGATGTTGCCGTGTTGTACACATGTATCATTATCCCAAGAGAATTGGCCAAAGATGAGCTCATAATTTCACAAGTATATGAATCATAGGCCCTGATCACGCGGGGCGGCTTCAGGCAAGGTACATAACACAACTCAATACCATCAGGGCAGGGAAGTATGGTTCCTACCACCCCGCCGGGCGGCGCAAACCTCATATACGAAACCCAAAAAAGAAAAAAACACAATATCCTCCAACAAGACGCCCCAGCATATCCATCCGCCTATCACAACCCCACTCACTCCTTCAAGATCTCCTCAACCTGCAAAATCTCCTCCTCATCCGCAACTTCAAGTACCTTGCCCACTTCAGCTTTATTTCTCATCAGCTCCTTTGCCCCAGCATACAACATCCTAAGCTCGTTATTGGCTGTGAGTGGCAGATAATATAGCAGCACGTACGGCGTCGCTCGTCGGCCGGAATTTAGCGTGACCGGGTAAGAGAGGAGAACGAAGCGTGGGACATGTTCGGGGAGGCCATCAGATATCTCATTTAGGGAGGTGTAGACCTCTGCCTCGTCGTCTTCGAGTTTGATCTCCAAAGTTACTTTGTCGATCTTGTCTGCGGTGGTCAGAATGGCAGATCAAGGGGGCGGGAGTGGGGGCGGGAGGGCGAGGGTGTGGGTACAGATCACGCCCTGGGGTTTAGAAGCTCGGGAAGTGCCTAGGCGGAATTTCCGGAGGCCCTCGAGGGTCTCAGAGGAGAAGGTGTAGAGACGGGATTCGGATGCCTAAGAGACAGAATCAGATTCTGAATCACATGCTAGTGGGGGGGGGTATTTTCCAGATTCATACCATTTTGCTATGTCCTCGTTTATTCTACTAGAGCTTTGGGAGCTTTGGAACTCCGTAGAATAGGAGGTGGCTTTCGTGGTGATTGTGAGATGCTGTCGATACTCAAAATAGTATGTTTAGTGGGGTAGTAGACTGGACAAGCTATTGTAGTTCAAAGGGCGGGGGTCAAGCTGGTTGTCTCTTTCAACCAACACTCCGGCCATCAACACCAAACTCTAAGTGAGCATTGCACCATTCGTTCACTACAGCGGCCGGCGGGATACAACCACAACTCCATACAAAAACAAAAACCCAAAACACCATCCACACAACCATGAGCACCCAGGGCAAGAATGAAAAAACTCCTTCAAACGAGCAAGAGAACTCTGCTGTAAGCTCATACTGCATATTACTCATTCCAAACTATAGCTAACTCACCAGAACCCCACAGGCCTCTGGAGAAGCGCCCGCCGAGCTCACAGCCGTTGTCGATGATCTTTTGAATAGCCTTAGCACAAAATTCGCATCGGTTTCTAGTGAGATTTTCGAGAAGATCGAGGCTATGTCTAAACGACTTGACCAGATGGAGACTCAACTGCAACAGACGGGGACGACAAGTATGCCAAAATAATATCACCAAGCAGTTGATTCTTTTTATGGGGGTCATTGGGGGAGCAGATGCGAAGAATCAGATACACGGGGAGGGAGAGAGGAGGAGGGGAAAGAAAGTGAAAGGCTAGAAAGTGTTTGGTTTCCACTATACCCGTCAGTATGACGTTGTTTAATTATGATATCCGTTCTGTAAATTCAATAGGCGTGATTAGGAGGCTTTGATTGTGTGAGTTGAACGTGTTTTCATTTGTCTCCCTACCCGTATTGCTACAATAGAAGCTTGCGAGTCTTAGGCCCAGTTTGGCAACGACGGTTCCGTTCCGTTCGCCCATACAAACAACTGTTTGCCTTCCATTTCCTAACTGAAGAACAAAACTGGCATTTGGCAAGGTTCAACTGCGGCAATGGTTCCATTTTGAAATAGTCAACATCAACTATTTCAAAACAGATTACCCAAACAGTCTCCGGAATCTATGAAAAATCATATTCATATATTTCAAAACGAAATCGTACAATAGGTTAATTTATTATGTAAGCGGTATCAGAATAGCATCAATACTTAAAAAATCTATCTCCTTGACAGGCACGACAGTGGAAAATGTTGTGTCGACCCTATTAACATCTCAAACACTGTTTAAGACATAATTAGTCAGTGAACTGAACACATCAACTGGTAATGAGATGTAGATGGTAGTATGTGATACTTTAAATGTGGAGTTTAGTCAGAATGCCTTCATGCCAGCCTTTGGATAATATCGTGCGTGGACAAAATTAACCGCGATTTAACAGAGGAAAATCTTCGGTAATGACAACTACACTCACTCACCAATCCACTATCATGAAAACCAAAAAAAAAAAGTTAAAAGATGTAAATACATAGTAGAAATTAATATTTGGTATACCATCCATCAGCCTTAATAATTGCCTTTATTTTATCCACCCATTGATCCTGCTAAAGTTTCAAAAACCTTTGGGTCAAGAAGTTTCCAACAATGAGTTGATGGCTTCTATTATTGCCTTCTTGACCCTATTGACATCACCCTTCATAAGATATAGCTCAGAGTAGTGCTTGTGAAGCTTACCTTTCACCAGAGACCAAATATTTTCAATTAGATTAAGATCTAGTGAATAGGCAGGAATTTCCATTAGTGTAATTCTCTGCCCTCTGAGCCATCTCCT
Organism: Tuber melanosporum; assembly: GCF_000151645.1. Lineage (NCBI taxonomy): Eukaryota > Fungi > Ascomycota > Pezizomycetes > Pezizales > Tuberaceae > Tuber > Tuber melanosporum. The sequence continues at coordinate 245,408 of NW_003298789.1, forward strand.
AAAAGGCAAGTGAGTCTTAGCATTGTCAATAATAAAAAATACCTCTTCTTCTCCAGCCCTTTCTCTGATATTCTCCCATATCCCTAGAAAGTCATAATGATCAGAAATATCAATAATAGAATTCCCAGTAACTCCACCCCTAGAAGAAGAAGGATTAGGAAAAATAGGCAAAAAAAGACTATGAGTTTGACTATAAAAACAACCAGTCATCATCTGGCTAATCCCTTTCTCCCCTCTCCTAGCCTTAGGTTCAACACAATCCTTATTCTATTTTTCATATGGGTATCTGAAAACCTACTTTCTCCTCTTTCCTCCTCCCCTTTCCACAGCTACCTTATCCTCCCACATTGCCTTTCTTCTCCACATCTTCTTTGTCTAATGCCTATGAGCTAATGCCTATTCCAACCTCTCTTAAGCTAAATTCTCATTCAAATAAACTCTCTTGTGCCATCCACTTTCTAAGATGCTTTTTTTCAAGTCTTCTCCTTACTGTCCTACTAGTAACATTGGGAGCAACTTACTCAGTAATGTCAGAATAGGTAGTATGGCAATCTTTAGGAGCTTCCTCTACCTAGCATCATCCTGTGACTTGGTAGTTTTAGGATGTTTTCCTCTACCCTTATTCTCCTTGTCCACTTAATATTCATTTGCAATTGTGTCTCTGATAGTAGTAGAGGGTATATTAAGGTAGTGGGAAATTTGCTGATATCTCATCTGATACTTGTGTAACCTGAGAATCATTCCCCTGGTAAACTCGGAGAGATGTGTGAAGGGAATAGGTTTTTTGGCATGACTGCGAAGAATAGGAGTCATAGTTTATTGAAAAAACAAATTGAGCAGAATGGTTTCTTCTTGGTTAACCTAGAGCAATTTTTTTAGGTACTGTTGAGAGTGAGGGGTGATGGAGAAGGATGGGTCGCCACCGATTGTAGAATTGCGGTTAATTTTGTCAATGCATAATACTTCGAATAACTTAAAAATTAATCATCTCAATCGCTGATTCCCTCTCCAAAAAAAATAAAGCATCCAAGAAGGTACTATTTACATTACAAAATGGACAGAAAAATGAAAAAAGGTCCCAGAAGACAATATCAAGCCATGTAGATAGTGGGGAGATAGAAATTGATTACTAAAATGAGCAACAATACACTCAAAAGTCCAAAAATCTGGATAGCTCTGCCCTCCTAGAACATTAGTTGCAATCTCATATGGATGAAGCAAATACTGAGGTCCTAAGTTCAGCCACAATGTCCTACCTTTTATTCTGACAATTCTGGAAGCATCATGTATTTTCTATACTTGTAGAAAATACCAACCAGTATGCAGCATAATTATGGAGGCCCAACTCTCTGAGGCTTGCTCTTTATATAAGTGTAGAAGCAAGTAACCATAGGGGAAATGAAGTATTTTGTAGGATAGCTGGTATTGATGAGAGTATATAGGTATAAAGATTTAGTAGAATTTGGGTAGCAATTAGATTTTATAGAAAGAAGTTGGAGTGGAAAAGGTCTTGAACTAGTTCAGCTCAAGCAAATCAAGAGATATTTACATGTGGAGCTGGTGTAGGTGGAGGTAAAACTGGACTCTGAGGAGTAGAAAAAAGTTAAAACAATATATTCCCCTCTCTGACAGTGGTTTTAAATACCTTAGAAGACACAATCGAATTTGTCACTTGATTAGATAATAGTTTGATTTAGTGGGTACTGTAAGCATATTTTCTGGATGTTAAAGAAATCAATTAGTGAGAGATACAGGATTCTTACTCCATGCTGGCAAGGCTATACATAGTAGGATGCTAGGGGTACCAGGATTTGATACTAAGAATTCACCCTAAGTAGGGTAACCCCACTCAGAATTGGAATTTCTGGTCGCCAACACCCATCTCTGGCCCCCTTATATGCCTACAAATCATCATACATATCAATCTTAGTTGAATCCTGTGACTATAATACCACAGATTTAAAAGTGTCAGAATAATACCATATATGTTATTACTGTTCCTCTAAGAGGATCCTGTTCACAGTTTATATGGGAGAGGACCTTAGGCTAGGTCTGGAAAGTGAGACAAGGTAGATCTATCAACTACTAGGAGAATTACTAGGCTTTAAAGAGGGAACATCTGTGGCAGAGGTACTAAATAACAGGACAATTTTGCACAAGGGTATGGTAATGAATGTTAGAGGATCTCTACAAAGTGCTAACACATTTTCATCCTCACTACAATAATTAGGAGTGTCTAGAACTCTGAGAGATACTACTAAAAAAGCCAATAGACTTCAAGGAATGTTATAACTAAGTCCAAGATTGTGTTGTAGTGGTAGGAATTATCCCAATACTAAACAGTAACTGAAGTCCTGTTACCTTAAATAACCAAGAGTTGCTGACTGCAGGATTATCTACCAATCCAGTAGAATGGCTTCCTGCAAATTAGTTGGAACCTATTCAAAGGATATCTGTTACTTAGATCAGGAGTTATAGAGGGTTAAAGTCAGAAAGCTAGGAAGGTGCAATGATTCTACTCTGTAGATGTTAGTTCTTCAACAGGTAATGACCATACCTCTGCATATCTCAGTAGCTCAGAGACTCTCTGTCTTCGCTATAACTTCTGCTAACATCAGTTGATATCTCTTCCTGGTGTCAGGTTAGTCCAAACAGCAAGACCTCATTGTCATGTAATGTTACAGGAGATATTTGAATATGGATAAAAATATAAATTCAACTTAGAGCATAGGAAACAACTTGAGCGATTGGATGAGGAGTCTCTACCAGAGGCCCTTTGATTTTGTTCTCTTTTCTTCTAAAATCAAGATATTCATTGTTAAGGTACAAGAATAGTACATGCAGGGCTAGCTATGGAGTAAATAAAACCCCTCCTCCCTGGACCAAGAGAAAACACGTACTTCCAAGACCCTCTGGTATGGGCCCAATTGTATACACTCTAGGGACAATAAACTCAGGTATCTAGTTCCAAGATCTCACAACTCGAATTCGAACAGGTCTTACCTAGGAGCCAACCAAATGTCCAAGAAGATTCCTCTCCCCAATGAAAACTCTAATTGAACTGTTGCCGTATTACTGTGTCTCTCATATAGTTCCATGTTCTGTGAGAGATGGCATTACTTAGTGGAAGAGATCCTACTGGCAGTAAGGAAAGGGAAGGTGAGGGGTAGAAGGTGACGGTAACTGGAACTGAGAAACTAGTTGGGTATGGTCAAATCTCACTGCAAGATAGACCTCGAAGTTACTAGCCAAGGTGTGCCCTAAAGGGGATTGTCCAGGTATGGAAAAAGATGTCCACTAGTGCCAGTACTGACCAGAAGCGAAGAGTGGAAGCTGATCATGCCAAAGCCTAGGGATCCACCCAAGTAAGATAGGGCTACTGGGTGATGCCAAGATAATTCTTGAATCAAGCGGACAGAGAACAGGCAAGGCAGAGGCGGGAGTGACTATTGAAGGGAAACTGTGCTCCTAAGCAGGAACCATTAAAGAAGCAGAGGGGAGGATGGATGGCCCACGATAGTTGACTGTAGTATTGTCAAACTATTCAGGAGGAATATAGGAGTGATGAAGTATGCTGTACCAGAGCTTCTTTTTTTATTTTATTTTTTATTTTTTTATTTTATAATCATGTATTCATTGTTTAGGTACAAGAACTCGCATGCAGCGGTAGCTAAAGTGTAAACAAAACCTTAATCTCAAAAGAAAACAAAAACAAAAGAAACCAAACCAGTGCCTCCAACAAGTACGAATAACCCATATCGCAAGACGCATAAACAGCTAACTATTAAGGGAAACACTCAAAACTAAAGCATAGAAAAATCCTGCAAGCAAGGAAAACAAACAAGTGTGTCTCCGCTCTGTGGCCTAGACCGAGGATGAGGAGCTGAGTGGAGAAATGGGACTCCTGATGAGTCAGGCCCCAGAGGGTGGATCTCTAAATGCAGGCATGTCTGGGAGGAAGCAGGTCGAAGTGGCGGAGATGAACATGGCTAGGCCATGAAGTAGTGCTGGTAATGTCCAGAGGAGTTCTCCTTTATCCAGGTACGTGACCCCGAGGAGGTGAGCGTCTCTGGCTCT
>NW_003298789.1:249516-262171 GCF_000151645.1 Tuber melanosporum
ATTTTCTAAGCGCTGCATTATCTTACATGAATTTCCCCAACCCCATGAAGGGGAGGGGCAACATCGTTGGCAAGTACGCATATTGGGGTGGTGGTGAGTACTGTTTGGACCAGACGTTTATAAGGAACTGTCGGCAGCCTCTCTTGAGGGCTGGAAAAGGGGGGTCGCCAGCAGCCGTGTGGGGCAGCGGTGCAGAGAGGAGGGCAGGTGATGCTGGAGGAACACGAGAGAGATGACCGACAAGCTTGTCCACTTGGTAGACTATTGCATCAAGCAGAAGGTGCCTTCGTACCGGAGGGGATGGTTCGGGGGTTTTCCAATTTAGAGGTCTGTAGCCCGGTGTAAGCTCCACTGTCAAGGAGCAGTGGTCCTCTGGGGAATGGTAACAAGAGGTCGCAGGGAAGTAAGAGTGCAGCCGTGCAGTGGCTGGATTTCTTTCCGGGGGGAGGCAAACTATCCTTAGTGCCACAAGGCGCTGACAGTGTTCAAGGAGAAACTGGACCGGGGGAAGGGCCGATTCATAGGAGAGGATACCGGTAGGGGTCTCGGAGAAGCAGTTGGTAACCTATCGCTTGACCTGTCTCCAGAAAACAGCAAGCCGGTCGCTCCTGGTGGCTGAGGGTGAGAACAGATCTGCACTGAAGAGGAGTATTGGTGCAAGGAGGGAGGATACGAGCCTGTGGTATAGGAAGGGGGCGAGCCCCTTACTGGGATCCGAGAGCCTTTTAAGCATGGAGAAAGCACCCTGGGCAAGTGCAAGACGTTTCGAAAGGTGGGTGTTGGTAGCCCATCAGAGCGAACAAGAGGCCAGCTCAAACCAGGGGCCGAGCTATCAGACCACCCGGGAGGGGCTAAAAAGTAGTCCATCGATGATGATGGGGAGAGTGGATGTGAGGTCCCTATATCTGGGTGTCCTCCAGTACATGAGCTCAGTCTTGGGTACAGAGAAGGAGACCCCAAGCCGCCTACCCCTTTGAGTCAACATCTTGACTAGATGTTGGAGGCGCTGGATATTCCTTCTGTAGGAGTTGGAGGCAACAGTTACCACAAAGTCGTCTACGTAGGACAGGATTAACCCATGCGGTACCGGAAAATGGAGGGACGAGACATAGATGACAAAGAGAAGAGGAGAGATTGGCGAGCTCTGCGGGGTGCCAACCTGAACCGGTTTGAAAACCCTGGGCAAACTCTGGAACATGAGACAGCACTGCCTACTGGTCAAGAAGGATCTAATCCAGGTGCAGAGATATGGAGGTATGCCTTTTGAACGCAGCATATGGAAAAGGTCATTTGGGGAGACGTTGTCAAAGGCTCCCTTGATATCATGGAATAAGGTGGACACAACCAACTGGGGATGTTGCAAAGTCTGAACTTTGTGAGCCAGAGTCACGCAGGCGTTGAATGTGCTAAGCCCTGGAAGGGAGCTAAATTGATGTGGGTTGAGCAGGCCAAGCGATCTAGCTAGAGGTGAAAGGCAATTCGCGATTATAATCTCTCCAGGATCTTGGAGACCGTCTCCAGAAGGATAATTATTCGGAAAGAAGCAGGAGTGTCATAGGAGGGCTTTTCTGGTTTGTCCAGGACTACGCCATTCACCATCTTGAGCGATGCCGGGTGGAAACCGAATGAGACTAGTGGAGAGAGGAGCTCTACAAGCAGAGAGGGATGGGATATATTAACCTTTTTCCAAACAGAGTATGGAAGAAGATCAGGGCTAGGGGCCGAGGAGGATGAGGCCTTGCTGAGAGCTGTGGCTATCTCTTCCGCCCATAGGAGGGGTGTGTCTTTGAAGGCCCTGAGAATAGGCGGGCAGAAGGCGGAGGGCTTAGGCGGGAAGAAGTGGGAAAGTAGGGTGTTGTTCAGTTCTATGGGTGAGGTTGCCTGTAGGAGAGATGGGAAGCACTCCGGGGGTTTCCCAAAGGCGAACCTCTTAGCCGTCCATATATTCTGGGGGGTAGCACTCTCAAGGAATCGTAACTAGTGCTCCTTCTTGGCCTTCTTGATAGCCTTGAAATCGGCATTCTTGGCCAGGCGAGTAGAAGCGCGAGTGTCATTTGAAGGGGATGTTAGGACCTCTCGGGCATATGAATAGTGGACTTTCCTCGAGTCAGACAAAGTGTCGGACCACCAAGGCTTTGATCTTGTGAAGGGCTTTTTCATTGGTGTATGTCTAGCTAGGACTAATCGAATCCTGCCCAGGTTGATATCAAGCCATGTGCTAAGTGCTTGCTGAGTCGGGAGGGATGGAGGTGGTGGAAATGTGAGGGAGCCGGGTTCTTCCAGGACCTTGGTCCAGTCGGTAGCTTTCCAGTGGGGCGTAAACAGGGGGGAGGAGAGAAGTGGAGATGTCAACGTTATGGATATTGGGACATGATCCAACGTGGTAGACTAGAGAGAAGTGTCCCATGTTTCCACAAAAGGCGCAAGGTGCCCATTGGCGAAAGCCGAGTCAAGCACAGAGGGTGCATGATCTTGGCCCAGTGAAAATCGAGTAAACACTCCGGGAATATTCAGGAGAGAGAAGCAGCGCTCCTGCGATAGTTCTGCATATAGAGTAGAGCTGTGGATCTCCTTTTTCCCTAAAGGACAGTCGGGATCCCACTGTAGATGGTGAAGATTGAAGTCTCCCACCACGAGAGTGGGGAAGTTGAGAACAGGGTAAGCTTCCTCTGGGGAAATAGAGCGGTAGAGTGACGATGTTGTCCAAAGGGAATAAAGGTTAAGTAAACGAAACCTCATATGGGAGGAGTCAAACAAACCCGCCAAGGTATAGACATCCACTGCCATCAGGGCCGGATTGTCAAAAAACACAGGAACAAGGGAAAGAACATCAAAAAAGAAGCGTAGTGCGAACACTGCCACCTGTGGCTTTTCCACGAGTGCCATTGAGGGGGAAAAGGACTTAAAGCCAGTGAACTGTGGGAGTTTTCCACGAAAAAAAGAGGGTCTTGAAGGGCAACAAGTACAGGAGGGGAGGGCAAAGCAACCAAAGCATTAAAGAGTGAGAGAAACACATTCCAGCTACCCATGCAGTTGTGTTGAACGAGGGAAAAAGAGCTAGTGCTCTGCGGAAGAGTAGTAGAAACCGGAGAAGCAGGGGGAGTAGAGCGGGCATCGCGCATTAACGGGACGGACCCACTTGTGGTTTGGGGACTGGGGTGAGAGTGACAAGCTCCCGAGTACAGGAGGGGTCAGTTCCTTGGGGGCGCGATAGGGTGCTGGGGATGGGAAAGACACTTCCAGGTCTTTTAGAGGGGGTCGAGAACGGGAGGATGGGGGGAGCCCTAGTGGCGATTCCATCTCCCAAATTCACGGAAGGAGCAAGGCTCTGGGGCCGAAGTAATCTGGTAGAAGGTCCCTCTCCTCCATCGTCCTACTTATCCATTTCTTCCTCCACGAGAGGAGGGGATTCAGAGGGGGGGCGGGGGAGCAGGCTTTGGGCGTTGGGTGCACGACTGATCGAAGGCGGGGTAGGTAGAGGAGCAGTTGGTACAGATGGGGATGGAGGTGGGGCAGTAGTATGCAACCGGTTTGAGGTTGCCACCTTTGGGGCATGTCAGGTTCTGGCAGTAGTGAGTAGCCTTTATGTAGCTGAGGGCGCATATCGGGCAGACTGGGTGGTTGGTCTTGCATCTGGGTGCTTGGTGGCCGTAACCCCAGCAGTTCTTGCATTGAGTGAATTTGTTCACGGAAAAGACTCATTCAATCCGGCAACGCGAGGCACAGAGGACGGTCCTGCCCACCATCTTCTTCACATCCGTGGGTGCGACTGTGACGATGTATGAGGTGTTTGCCTTGGAGAAGTGAATCTCCTCGTCCTGAACAAGGAAACGTGCTGAGAGGATCTATACTTCCTTGACATTTAGAATGGTTTCCCTTAGGGTCCCCAGCCGGGCCTCTTGATTGTCAGGGAGGAAGGAGATAGGGAGGGAGTAGACTGCCAGCTGCACCTCGTTGGGTGCAGGACAGAAACAGAGGTAGGGGTTTTGGCCCACAAGGTAGGCTTTGTTAAGATGGGAGGAGAGGGCTTTGTAGTAGGGAGTGTATGCAGTGGACGGTCAGTGGGGATTAAGGGCAAAGAAGGTCACTGCCGTGATCTTTGACTTTGGCTGTAAAGGCTTTTGGGAGGGGGCAGTTGGCCTCTTTAAGGACAGTTGCCGCAGTGTGGGGAAGGAAGCTGCTATTTCTCTGCTCAGGGTGTGAGGAGTAGCGAGAGATCGAGGAGCAAAAAATATTCTCTCAGCAGCAGGCAGTGGCTGAGGGGTCAGAGGACTAGCTGGCCTTGGGACTGTCTTCGCGACTTGTGCTGCTGAGGGGGTAGAACCACCTTGTTTTTTCTTCGCCCTTACGTGCCTTGAGGATGCGGCCTCAGAGTAGGACTGTCTGGTCTTGCCAGGTAGGGGGTTATCTTGGTTGGGGATGCCGGGTAGGAATTCAGCCAGGTCGGGGTACTTGCCATGCCTCCATTGCTGTGCTTCCCATGTCTTCGGGTATTAGGCCACGAAGGCAGCAGGATTCTCCCGGTACTTGCCTATTGCTGTGTCATAGTTTGGGAGGTCAGGGTCATAAAATGCTGGGTATCCCGAGTGTAGGACCTCAGGGAGAGTTGGGGCAGAGGTGTTGGTGGCTGGCTCTTTGCCCTTTCGGGAAGGCCGATGGAGTGGGGCAGTGGGAGCCAACACAGGCGGTTGGGTTGGAGGAGCGGGGTTTGCTACCAACCTAGTGGACAGATCCCTGATGTACCAGAGCTTCTTCTTTTTTTTTTTTTTTTTTTTTTTTAAAATCATTTAGTTACTTGTTTAAGGTATAAGAACATCGCATACAGCGCTAGCTATGGCGTTAAGAAAACCCCTCCACCCCGGACCAAGAGAAAACCCGTACCCCTAAGACCCTCTGGTATGGGCCCAACCGCACACACTCCAAGGGCGACCAGCTCAGGTGCCCAGCCCACAGGCCTCACGACTTGAACGCGAAAGGGTCTCGCTTAGAAGCCAACCAAAAGCCCAAGAAGATTCCTCGCCTGAAAGAAAACCCTACCCACTAACTACACGTAGCCAACAGGAAGGAAACCAAACAAGCTAGGCAGGAAAGCATAAGGAAAAACTGCATCCTGTAAACTACAAGACCGATAGGGCCACAAAAGAAAATAACCACTGCCCACCGTACCACCAGATTTGCCGTTATTTAAAGAACCGCCCCCGAAGTAGGCGGCCGGCGACGAGCCCTAAGGCTGAGCGCCCCCAACCAGCTAGGCCACAGATGTAGTCCAATACTATGGCCCGCCAATCGAGAACAGAGGCCACGGTGCCAGGCCCAAGGAATGGATGCATGGCAGAGGGGGTGCCGCCCAGTAGTAGGATGCCAGCCAAAGGAAGGAGGTAGTAGGGTACCAGCCAAGGAGAGAAGGCAGTAGGGTGCGAGCCGACGCAACCGAAGTGGAAAGTGGAGGTAGGGCCAAAGGCCACAGTGCAAACCCGACCGTAGACCGAACCGACGTATTACCACGTCTCTCATGTAGTCCCTTGTTCTCCGAGAGATAACGTCACTTAGTGGAAGGGATCCCACCGGCGGCAGGGAGATGGAAGGGCGAGGTAAGGAAGGTAACCAAACTTGAACCAAGCGACTAGGAGGGCATGGTCAAATCTCACCGCGAGACAGACCCCGAAGTTACTAGCCGAGGCGTTCCCCAACGGGGATCGTGCAAGTGGGGAGAAGGACGTCTACCACTGCTAGTGACGTCCGGAAGCGAAGAGAGGAAGCCGACCGTGCCAAAGCTAAGCGAGCCCCTATTAGTAAGACAGGACTACTGGGCGAGCCCAGATAACTCCCCCATCAAGCAGACAAGAGACTAGCGAGGCCAAAGCTGGAGAGGATGGTAGAGTTAACCGTGCCCCTAGGCAGGAACCATCATGGCGCAAAGGGGAGTGGGAGGGCCCACGATAGTTGATGTGGTGTTGCCAAACTATGTGGGAGGAAAATAGGAGCGACGGAGTGTGGAAATTTCATTATATCCTATATCTGTATATTTATATAGGATATAAATTTCCTTACTTAAGTCTACTCTGACTCTAAAGGTATGTGGTAGGGTCACGGTGGAGGTAGCTGTTATGGTGATAAGGGGTTATATAGTTGCGATCCAGTAAGACAAACACTTACTTAACACGACTGTATGTATAGGCAGGAATCTTTGTGGAGGCAGAGGGGAGAGGAGGGAATTTACCCTAGTTGATATGGTGTTGGAAAACTATGTAGCAGGAAAATAGGAGTGACAGAATGCAGATACCAGCATAGATAATGACCTAACCCTTTATAATAGCTGTTGTATCTTTAAGATTATTAGATTCAAGGTGAATGCTATTATTTCTACTTTATCTTTATTTATAAATTTGTCTTTAATTTCTATTTTACAAAATTTCTACAATATAGCTGTTTAGTAATATAATAATATATTAAATATTTTAACTATTATGAAATAATTATTTTTAAGCAAGATTGTATAAAAGCTTTATCATAAAACTTACTAATTCTAAGTATCACATACTATCATAATACGACTTTATTTAATTTCAATTGATTCTTGTTACATCTTTATGAAAACTGCTGCTGATATTCCTTCAATTAATAAAGTAATCAATCAAGATAGATCAAAATTCATATTACCTTTAGTACCCACACTCTTCTTTTTTCAAAAGCACTGAGACTTTAAGGTGTATTTTATTAGACAATACTATCAATCGATTACTTATGGTAACTTAAGATTAACTACTCTATCCATACAAACACGTTTTCTGAAAGCAGATAGTTTAAATTACGCAACCTCCATTTTTTTAGGTCAAACTATTTCAAAGTGGAATGACAAGTAATGGATCCTTTTTCACTAAATCAGCTTTTTCATACTCGCATGACCTAGCGCCCTTGGCAGGTGTAATACTATTGGCAAATGGCAATCTCAAACCGATTTAGGACCTGCTTGTACTCGGGCGTGGAAGTAAAAATTGAGCAATACCGGGATATGAACAAGGAATCTCAGGAATCATAAAGATAACCTATTGGAAAATGCAGGGGAGTCTGGAAAGGCAAAAACCTAGAGTTGTTATATCTTGATCATCATAAAAGCCAGCCATTACATTTCTCATTATAATAACAAAAAGACTTGAAACTTAAAAGTACGAAATCACAGATAGCACAAATTCCTTCCCTGTACCGGGATTCCTTCCCCCTAAGTCAATTTTGCCACAGAGTCTACCTAGTTTTACATTATGAATTTAGAGAGAGATTGGTTAAAAGAAAAAAGAATAAAAAAACGAAGCTGAGAGAAAGGAAAAAAAGAAGGAAAGAAAGGTGAAAACTGGTGAAAACTATGATTACCACTTGGTATAACCACCGCAGACAGTAATAAGATTATGAATTTGCTCAGACATTGAGAACATAAGATTGGTAATCATTTCTGGATCAAGGTTATCCCATTTCTCCTTGATAGCCTGTTTGAGTTCTGAAAAGTTGATGGGTCTGGGGTTATGCTTACTGATATTGCGCTTTATCTTCTTCCAGACTTCTTCAATGGAGGGCATATCTGGTAAGCTGGGTGGCCAGGGGAAAAGATATGAGCCTATACCAATTTGATTGAGTTCATTGATAGTGTTTTTAGCTCGGTAAGCTGCAGTGCTATGTTGATGCAAATAGATGTATTCCAAGTGACTACCTTGCTGACAAAGTTGTAGCTACTATGGTATAAGAACAGGATGGATGATGCATTCAAGATATGTTTGAGAGGAAATTTTGCCCCAGCTATCTATTTCCCAAATGATGAGCTCTAGCTTTTGACTACCACAGATCATACTTCAAACTATAATGGTTGTGAGTTTTTTGAACCTAAGTACAAGGCAATTTTCATCATACTCTTCAACTGCCTTACAAGTGACCCATACAGTACCCAACAATTTCCCGCAATTGAAGGCTGCCTCGTCGGAAATGATTATATTACCAAAATTGTTTACATCCTAATCATGGAAATCCATAGCCCAATTGAGCTTGTTTTCTTTAGACTTTATGGTCAAAAATAGCTTAACCTATGCCACATGCCAGTTTTAGTCCTGACTTCAAAAGATACAATGTAAGGATCAATCAGATGCCTTAATTCCCACTAATCTAGCAACCTCAGTCAGCAGAAGGCAGCGGTTATCTGTGCTAGCCATGGCAGTATCAATAAGACGGCAAATAAGTGAACCCGTAAAAACTGGCTTGGGATTATGCTGACTATTGGTATTTTGGATGTGTGTAGTGGTGGCTGTACCATGGAGGTGGCGGTAAAGGCTTCACATAGGTATGTTGTATTTCTCATAAAGCTGCTAGTAGGTCTAACCATAATGACGGAGATGTCTAATTGTATCACAAGTTGCAGGTATTACGGTTCGGTCTGTTTTCTTCAGACTCGGAATTTCAGGCTCGTCATTTTCTTTCTCTCCTTCTGAGTCCTCAATTGCCTTTTAGATTACTGGTTAGATTAACTTTATTCTCAATTCTGAGTCTATTACTTCAAGTACTAAACTAACCTTTCTCATAGGTGTAGGAGTCATTTCAAGTTCATATCCAAGTTGTTGATTGTGCTATTCAATATACTTATCAAATGACATATCAGCAACCCCTTCGACAGAGCTCATAGTACTACTATCGGTGGTAGCAGGTAGAGATTTGGAGACTTGTGAAAGGGCACACAGAGATATAGTGCCAGGCAATATCACTACTTGTGATAAACGGAATACTTATTTGACAAAGGCTATTTGATTTAACAAAATCAACCACTTTTATTTCTAACCTTCTCTCGAAACCTGATTCTTTTATTTTACCATTCTAACATCATACCAGTCCAATACCAGTGATCATCAGTCTCATGTTACGTCTGCCCAGTATTGGTCTGGGTACTTGGTATCTCAGGCATGCAGATCTTTTCAGCAATTCTAGCCAACTCAGCCTTCATGGCAACGGCAGGGTTCTCTGGAGAACTCGATTTTTACTTCCATGCCCGAGTAGCGTTCCTCACAACGGATCGACTATTTCAGAGACCGCAGTCGGATTTGGAAGGCTTGCTGTGGCTTTTATTGCTGCGACGTTTGTGATTGAATAATTTACGGCAGTGCTATTCCGCAAATTCCTTAAAGAAACCATGGCCCCCCAAACTCTCGACGCAAAACAAGGGTAAAATATAATAAGAGCTCAAATCTGGATGGAGGACAATGTTGCCGGTAGAGCTAGACCTCTGCTTCACCGTCTAGGACTCTTCTCCTTTCCAGGTGTATCTCCAAATCATCTAACTCCCAAGGGACACCAGGCTTTCTGCCGCTCCATAACTTCCTCTCACTCTCAACAAACTCCTTCACACCCTTCATACAAACCACCAAGAACCCCAATTCTTCTCGTTCACAATCAAACACATCCCACCACGCAGCAGGCAATTTAACCTCGCATTCCCGAGCACCGATATATACCGCAGCAACAGCCAAAGAGTTTGGTTGATGTGTTAGGTATAAAAGACTTGGCGAAAGCAAGGCATCCGTCAGGTACCCGAACGATTTCTTCACTACCTCGGCTGAGAGCACGGAGAGTGACTGGATGTAGTTTATGCAAAGGGTGTACGGCAACGAAAGATGTGTTTGAAATCCACAGGCTTTAAGGATTTCCATTTCGACATTGAGTAGGCGTGTTCTCCTGATGTAATATTCCTGCTCTGTAACGTAGTGCTCTTCCGGGGGTGTCGATCCTTGGCCGGCTGCCGGGGCAGGGGAGATCGGCGAAGGTGATGGAGTATTTAGTAGATAAGTAGTCACATTTATAATATCTCGAGGCGTCGCCGGATGCTCTGTGAGCTTCGACGATAAGAATATAACGGCATGACAGGAGTCGGTAATCGCGCAAGAACGCATGCTGGATAGAAGGTAGAAGCGTTGGAAAAGGACTATTGCCGTAGCAACTGTCTTCTGCGGCCTAAGACAAGTCAGAAATCTGATTGTAGCTTTGAGAAGATTCAAGAAACGGAGTGTGTAGAACAGCATACAATCGCAAAAGGATACCGGCAGCTTGAATAAGCTCGCTTCCCGCCCATCTCAATGACGTCTCTAAGTCAGCCGGAATTCCATCAGCCTGACTCGGTGATGAGGCAAGCTGATCCGCTGTTGCAAGGGGGTTGCGGAGAAGGGAGACCATGTCGGCTTGGTTTGTACTTGCATATAGGGGAGGAGACAGCGGTTTTGTATTGCACAGCTGTGCCAACCAGCCGGCAGGTGTGCTGGGAAATGAGAAGTAGGTTAGCGAAAAAGAAAAAAAAAACCTGGGGTAAGGAACCATTGGAGGCAACGCGAGGATCCGTTGGAGGGTCCACATTTCATAGAATTTTGTGAATGGACAGGGCTAAGATGCGGTAGCCAAACTACGGTATGGTGCCGGCACCTTAGAATCAACCTACGTATCCGGCAAAAACAACACCACTTTGATCAACGGAAACAGCACAACCACAAATTAATAATGTAAATAGCGCTGTAAAAGCAAAGGTAAAGTGAATCAAAAGGACTTTACACAAGGAATAACAAAAAAAAAAAAGGAGAATAGAGAAACAAGAGTTGAAGACAAAAACAGAAATTATGAAAGACACATGAGCTCTCAGCAGTATAAGGAAAACAATTAGAAAGCGCTCGATATAAGATAAATACAAGTAGCAGCAGAGGAGCCAGTACTGGTAGATGACAGGTGAGAAATCAGAGTTTTAGCCTGAGGTGCAGCCAGGTCGATTAGCCCCGAGGACGATTCTTCAAATAGATGGTTGAAGGAGGAGGAGGAATTCTCTGAGAGGGCTTGGACGAGAAAAGATACGTTAGAGGATTCAGAGTTGAAGTTTGATATTATAAGCAACTTAAGTGATGAAGAAGATGAACAAGAGGATTTGAATATGGATAAGAGTAGGGTGGAGAGCAATAAGGACTAACCTTCCTCAAGCTTGAAATATCAAGAAATTACAGATAAAAATTCAGCATTTGATGCAATTAAGATGTACCATAAGAATACACAGCTCAAAGATGATAAGAGTGCATTGAAGGAAGGAGGTGGAGTTAATTTGGAAGGCGAAAATCAAAAGAGTCGCAAGTTAGGTTCTTAAAGGACATTTTTTGGAGAAAAAGCAAGAGGCATGAGAGAGAGCCAAAGCAGCTTCAGAGTGCTTGTCAATTAGACCAATATTTGAATAAGAAAAAGCTTGAGGTATTAGGATTAAGGAACAGGGCAACGGAGAAGAGAGTAGCCTTGAAGGAGAGAACCTGGAGTATGGGACTGGATAAGAGGGAAATGAGAACTCAGAAAGGTACTTTTATAATGGTGAGGCAAGTGAGGAAGAGGTAGAAGTGAATAAATGGGCCAGGCAGCCAAACCTAGTGGATTTGCCGCATGAGTATTTGTATCTGGATGAAGAGTATATTCAAAAGTAGGAGAATGGGATGTGAAACTTACACTGCATGTTAGAACACAAAACTGTTTTAAGAAAGCACTTTGGCAAAGAACAGCCAAATCCAGCAATGTTTTAGAGGTATTGTTTGTTAATAAAAATAACAGACCATCCAAGGTACGTGGCAACCATCGCCCATCACCCCTGTCCTACTATTTTCAGCCCCCTCGGAGGAGATTGCATCAACTCAAGAAAAATACAATCATATTATCTGATTCTATTTCATTTAAATACTATGCCTCCTATTCTTCATAGTCATCCAAAAAAGCCTATTCCAACCCATCACCTCTCTGAGTTTACCAAGAGAATAATGTTTGGGTTATACAAGCCTCAGATGAAATATCAGCAGATTTCTGACTACCTTAATATCCTCCTAACAACTGTCAAAACACAATCTCAAAGAAAGACTTGGAAGGCAAGGAGAGGAAGAATAGAGGAAGACATCCTAAGACTACCAAGTTACAGGATGATACTATGGTGGAGGAAGGTCTTGAAAATTGCAATACTACCTATTTTGAGATTGCCCAAAAGGTTGCTCCCAATGTTTCTTCTATAACAGTTAGGAGAAGACTTATACAAAAGCATCTTAAAAAGCAGCTAGCACAAGAGAGGGTTCACATGGATGAGAATCTAGCTCAGAAGATATTGAAATGGATATTAGCTCATAGGTACAGGGCAAGAGAGATGTTAAGGAGGAAGGCAATTTGGTAAGATGAGGTTACTATGTAGAAAGGAGAGGTATGAGGAGAAAATAAGTATTTAGGTACCCAAACAAGAAGTGGAATAAGGATTGTGTGGAACCTACTACTAGGTCAGGAGAGAGGAAGATTAGCCAGATAATGACAGGTTTTTTTTATGGTCAAACTCATAGTCTCTTTTCACCAGTTATTCATGTCAATTATTGAAGATTATAATCAATATAAATTTGTAGGGATATAGGAGGATATTAAGGAGTATCTTGAAGGAGAAGAGGTTTTCTTTATCATTGACAATGCTAAGACTCATTTACCTTTTAGGAAATGGCTCAGATGGCAGGAAATTACTCTTATAGAAATTCTGGCCTATTCCCCAGATTTTAATTCAATTGAACATATTTGGACTCTGGTGAAAGACAAGCTTGTTCATTCGACAAGATCAACATGGGACCGTCAGACGAGTCTGTAAATA
>NW_003298789.1:262885-268143 GCF_000151645.1 Tuber melanosporum
TTTATTCTTGCATTTGAGAATTATAGCCAAAAAACTTTTAGGTATGGTGTAATCTGTTTTCTTTTTTTATCCATTTTATATTCTTCTATAAATATAACCAGGTGATCTGTTGTAATGTAAAGTGGTCTTTCCCACCCAAGAACATTTAGGGTAAATTCAAGCATATTTACATAGAGGCCAAGTTTTATAGTGAAATTCTGCTAACCAGGATAATTGAATAATCAAGCAGAATGAAGTGGAGACTTTCTTGAATAAGACAGTAATTCCAGATAGGATAAAAGAAGGTAGTATTAGGAAAAAAAAAAAGTTTCTTGGTATGGACAATAAGGACATGGTTAAGAAGGCAGGGTTCAAATTGAAAGCAATTCCAAAGGAGGTTTTGTTAGCCAGAGATGATCGGTATAGACTCAGAGTTGACTAGGATAATCTAGATTTATTTCTTGACAGAGAGATTTGTCTTGGAAGGCTTAAAGAGTTGCAGGTTACATTTATGACTAGAAAGAGTAAAGTAAAGTAAAATGGAATCTTGTGAACAATACTAGATTGTTAAGGTTTCTTCTCCGTTCCTTGATGAGGTGTATAAGATTGGAAAGCACTTCAATATTTGTATTCCATATTTGAGTGTTCGTGGACTATATCTTTTTCTTATACAAATCATATAACTTTCTAACAATAACTTGTAATATCTGGTATTCTCCAAAAGTACAAATATTGGGAGATCCAGAAAACCCTCACACTCTTTTTGGTAATTCACTATTTGGCCAGTGGGGGAACTGTACTATTTCCAATAGTAATAATCTGATATTCAGAGTTTTCAGACTTATAGTCGAGTTCTCAAGTCGAGCTGTATTGGATCCAATTGACTCTCCGATTAATAAAATGATTAGTTTCATCCATGGGTCATGTCTGCAGGAGTAGGCCTAGATGCAACCATCATAAGTTGCTGATTTTAAATCTCAATAGCTCCTTATCCAACCAGCAAATATCTTCTTGATAACTTTGTACTAATTTGTGGGAAGCTATTCTACCTGAGGAGCAGATAATCTCTCAGTCAGCAACTCCTGGTTGTCCTACATAATAGGACTTTCGTGATTATCTAGCTTTGGTAACAATTCCGGCAAGCATACCGCATTCCTTGACCCAGTTGTAACACTTTAAGCAGTCTGTTAGCTTTGTTGGTAGTGCTTTGTATGAGTTCTAAACTCTTCTAAATATTGTAGGGTGGATGGAAATATATTGGCTCTTCATAGAAATCCTCTAATATTCAATATCATATTATTATACAAAAAGGTCTTATTACCTACCGCTCACATCAGTGATATCTCTTCTTTGAAGCCTAGTAGGTTTCTGGGTAGTTGACAGATTTACTCCTTTCTACTTCTCAGATCTAGCCAAAGGTCTTCTCTCATATATTCTGAAACCTGGACCCAGTAGGAGGGACAGTAATGATGTATATAGTGGTATTCTGCAGCTTTATAGTCACAGGGTACAACTTAGATAGATATGTCTGATGACATGCAGGCCACATTAGTGGGCTGGAGTGGAGTGTTGGAGACAAGAGATATCGACTCTGAGTGGGGTTACTCTACTTGGCGTTGTTCTTAAGTATCAGATCCCGGTACTCCTAAAATAACCTCCCTCCTCTTAGGCTTCATCTCAATACCTTTTTGAGTACATATTAAAAGAATTAAAAATTATATTTAAATGATAAAAATTTAAACATTAAACATTAACTGCTTAAGGATCCAATAAAGACTGAATGAAAAACCTTCCTCATTTGCTTCATTGTGTTAGGAAAACCTATTCCGCATTGTCCTTCCGCTGCCCGCCATGACATTTCTGGATTATATCGGTAGAATTTATCCACCATTTCTCTCATATTATCCATGCCTGTCACAGGCTCCTAGGTGTTCTCGTCTGCAGAACAACCTTTCCATTTCACAATATACCAGAGTTCATGTACCTCTTGGTTAGGACCACGTACTATTTTCCTGTAAGAGCATATTTCGCTTTTCACAATTTTTTCTATCTCCTTTGTAAGTCACACTCAATATCCATGGGTTTCCTGGAAGGTTGTCACTGGTCTGTGCGCACCAACTCACTGTAAGGATCTAACAGAAATATTTGGAATACCATGTATATATTCTATCCATTTGAAATGATGAACTTGAAGGTGAGGTTCCCTTGTTTTTCCAATATCACAAATGGTCTATATAATTTGTAACTGATCTTTTTTAACTTCCAGCATGTATGAATATTCTTTGTATTTAGCCTTACATTATCGCCAATATTGAAGTCTTGTTGTTACTTGGCCTGCCAATTGTAATATTTGGCTACACCTTCTTGTGTCTGTTCAAATGATTGCCTTGCTTGTTCAAGTGATTGCCTTGCTTGTTCATTTGTATCCAGTTTACATATAGGGTAGCTCCTGGACTATACTCCTCTTACTCCTTCATCAATTCAGTTTATAGATAAAAGCCATAGTTTTACTAGAATGAGGTCATTCTCTGTATATTGGTTGTCAAGTAGTTGTAGGCATGTTCTGCTAGGGGCAATAGTTGGTACCATTAGTCCCAATAGTAATTGACAAACAACACAATTAACCTTCCCGTATTTGGTTGTTTTTGTTAGGTGGAGACAATCTGGTAGATTCCAGAATTGTCTAGGCCAACCAAGATTTATTTCTGTAGATGGAGATTGTCTAGGAAGGCTCAAATTCACTTATTTCGTTTATGACTACTAAGAGTGAAATAAATTTTGATAAAGTAAGATAGAATTATAAAAACAATATTATATTCTTAAGGTCTCTTCTCCGTTGCCTGATAATGTCTCAAGCTTGGGAGGCACTTTGATATTTATATTCCGCATCTGAGTGTTCGCGGGAGTATTTGTGAACTATATCTATTTATCATACAACTATGTACCTGTTTTAATGGTAACTCACACCATCGAGTATTCGTGAAAGGTGCGAACACCTGGAGACCCTGAAAATCACTACACCCTCTTTGGTAATTACTATATAACTAACTCAGAACTATACTGCTCCCAATAGTAGTTACCCAATCTTTAGAGTCTTTAAACTTGTGGCCTTGTTCTCATATCGAACAGAGTTGTCCCCAATTGTCTCCATTATTGCTGAAATCATCAGTTTCATCTGTGGGTTGTATCTGCAAAGGTAGTTGTAATCACAACCTTTTTTCAGCTCGTCTGACTTTAAACCTCTATAACTTCTTACCTAACCGATAGATATCTTCCAGAGAACTTCCTATTAATTCACAGAAAGCTATTCTACTGGATTGACAAATATTTACTCGATTGGCAACTCTTGGTTGCTCTGGGTAACAGGATTTGAATCACTGTTGTAGTATTGGAAGTTATCCTCGTAGCTACAACGTATTCCGAAACCTAGTTGCAATACTCCAAGAAGTCCAATGGCTTATACGGTAGTGTTCCTCAGAGTTCTAGATTCCTCCAGATATTGCAGTGTGGATGTGAATGTATTGGTCTCTTGATGAGATCATTTACTATTCAATACCATCTCTTTGAGTGAAAACGTCCCATTACCTACAGCCCATGCCAAAGATATTACATCTTTAAAGCCTAGTAACTTTCTGAGTAGTTGATAGATTTACTCTGTTCCACTTCTCAAACCTGGCCGAAGGTCCTGTCTCATATATCCTGCGAACAGGATCCAGTTGGATGGACAGTGGCGACATATACAGTGTGTTTCTGACATCTTTAGCTCTGTGGTATTATAGTCACAGGACTTAACTGAAATTGATATGTATGATGACATGCAGGCCCTATAAGGTGGCCGGAAGAGGGTATTGGAGACCAGAGATTCCAATTCTGGGTGACATTACACTACTTAGGGTGTTTCCTGGGTATTAAATCCTGGTATTCCTAACAGTCTTGCTCAGCTTTTCTATCTTTCTGCCTGTAGTACACTGTAGACATCCTTCTTTTTAAGTATAATATTTTGTACAGGAACTTTCAGAATTCTCCAATAAACTTTGACTTCATGTCCAAGACAATTTCTGATGGCAAGCCAAGCAACTTCCTCACTTTTTTTATAAAGGCTGTAGCCATATCTATTGCAGTAGCTATTTTTTCAAATCTGATGTAATGGGCTATTCTTGTAAACAGGTTAACTGCTACCATAATTTGAGCACATAATGGACTTGATAATAACTGCATAATAAAGTCTATTGAAATACATTCTCATAGTGTGGAAGGAATTGATAGTGATTGTAGTAGACTGTATGTCACATGGCGTGGCCATTTATTACATTGACACTCATCACAGGATCACAAATTATCATTTATCCAATCTGCTAGGCCTTTCTAATAGAAATCTCGCATGATTATTTCTAGTGTTTTTTCTTGCCTGAAATGCCTGGCTATTTCATCATTGTGATATTCTTCAGTTGTTACAGTAATAATGTCCTGGGTTTCCAGAACAAATAATCTTTACTTATACTAGAGTAATTCATTAGACGGGGTCCAATCCTATGGTAAGAGTTTACCATTGTCTCGTAACCTTTCTAACTTATATCTTCTCTTAATCCATTCTTTGTCCTCATAAATAGCTTTTAGGATTTGCTTTAGGAATTCAGGGTTCAACTTGTTTTGTTCCTTATAGGCTAATGTAGTGCTGGTCATAAGGGTTAACTCAGTTATTTCTGCTACATCATACCAATATGTATTCTGGTTCACTGATGCATGTAGTAGACTAACAACTAGTTCTTATTCTTAGATAGTTAGAGCTCTTGTTGAGATATCTGTGGTGCCAAATTCTGCTATGCCTCTTTCGGTATTTTACATATCCTCTGTTTCTACTAAATCTATGCTGTTTATTTTTTCTACCACTGGTGGAGCAATATGCTCACCTGGCTTAATGAGACAGTCCACCTCTCAAGGATTAAATAGTAATACTTTGATATCATCAGTATAATTTACATTGATTTAAGCCTGCATATGTGGAGATACTGTTTTTGACTCCAAACCCACTCCTAGAAGTAATACTTTATTAGGTTCTAACCATTTGTGGGATTGGAACGCCACTTCTAACAACTAATTATCCTAGAGCTGGAGCTATGCCTTTCTGTATAGTGTAGAGATCATGGCCTGCAGCCATTATTGAGCCCTTTGTTAGTAATCTTGTTCTTGTATCTAACTGTTTTACCCTAATTACAGAGTTTAGATAGGATAATGGGGGATCTGATATTGTGCGTGGAGAAAGTTAACTGCAATTCAAC
>NW_003298789.1:268512-309493 GCF_000151645.1 Tuber melanosporum
GAATTTCTATTAGTGTAATTCCCTGCCCTCTGAGCCATCTCCTAAAAGGCAAGTGAGTCTTAGCATTGTCAATATTAAAAAATACCTCTTCTTCTACAGCCTTTTCTCTGATATTCTTCCATATTCCTAGAAAGTCATAATGATCATAAATATCAATTATTAACTTTCCAGTAACTCCATCCCTAGCAGAAGAAGGATCAGGAAAAACATTCAAAAAAAGACCATGAGTTTGACTATAAAAACAACCAGTCATCATCTGGCTAATCCCTCTCTCCCCCCTCATAGCCTTAGATTCAATACAATCTTTATTTCATTTCTCATATGAGTATCTGAAAACCCATTTTGTCCTCTTTCCTACTCCCCTTTCCACAGCTACCTCATCTCCCCACTTTGTCTTCCTTCTCCACATCTCTTTTGTCCCATGCCTCTGAGCTAATACCTATTCCAACCTCTCTTGAGCTAGATCATCATCTTAATGTACTCTCTCCTGTACCATCCACTTTCTAAGATACTTTTTTTCAAGTCTTCTCCTAGCTGTCATACTAGAAACATTGGGAGCAACTTACTCAACGATGTCAGAATAGGTAGCATGGTAGTTTTTATGAGCTTCCTCCACCATAGCATCATACTATGACTTGGTAGTTTTCGGATGTCTTCCTCTACCCTTATTCTCCTTGTCCTTTTGATGTCTCTTTGCAATTATGTCCCTGACAGTAGTGTAGAGGATATTAAGATAGTGGAAAATTTGCTGATATCTCATCTGAGGCTTGTATAATTAGAGAATCCTCCTCCTGATAAGCTCAGAGAGATGTCTGGAGGGAATAGGTTTTTTGCCATGACAGCGAAGAATAGGAAGCATAGTTTATTGAAAAAATGAATTGAGCAGAATGGTTTCTTCTTAGTTGACTTAGAGTAATCTTTTGAGGTACTGTTGAGAGTATGGAGTGATGAAGTGGGGTGGGATGCCATCAATTATTGAATCACAGTTAATTTTGTCAATGCACAATACCTAGGAACTACTCTAAGTTGAGTCACTCCACTTGGAATGGGAATCTCTAGTCTCCAACAACACACTTCAGTCCTCTTACCGGGCCAGCACATCATAATACGTACTTATCCAAGTTGTATCTTGTGACTATAAGACTACTGAGGTCAAGGTATAAGGTTAATGCCATATATAGCATAGCTGTCTATCCAACCAGATCTTGTTCTGTTGATATATAAGAGGGGACCTTCAGCTAAGTCTGAGACATTGAAAGGACGGAATTGGTTAACCACCTAGAGAGTTATCAGGTTACAAAGATCAGAGATCTTTGGCATGGACTGCAGGTAACTGGATGTTATTACATAAAGATAGGATATTGAATATTGAAGAATCTCTATGAGACACCAATACATTTGTACCTACACTACGATAATAAATAAGAGTTTAGAACTTGTAGAAACACTACCACAGAAGCCAATTGACCTCACAGTGTGCTATAACTAGGCTCAAAATAATTCCCAATACTAGAACAACAACTGAAACTCTATTATCCAGAGCAATTAACTTTTGCCAACTGTATAGGAGGTACTATGGGTATTGGTACTCTAGACATCTTTTCATATCTTGGTATTCATACTAGTAATTCTTCCTGTGATAATCTTCTTTCCAGCATTTTGCATTTAGGTATAACTGGACTCACCGCTCTTGTTTCAACATTGGATGCTCTTTTAAGGCAATTGCTGAATTGTTCGAGATCTCCAAGTCTTGTTTCATTTTCTGTCAGATGTAGATCTTCTTCATAGTCTCTTCTCTTATTATAAGGATATATGTTGGCCATGTTTATTTATTATTGAGCTTAGCTTTGGTGAGACTTGGTACTGTAATGTTCCTAAGTAGGCATTAATATATAATACTGGGTAATAATCTCTTTCTTTATATATATATAGAAATATATGTGTATCTTTTTTTCTCGATAGTTCTTTAGCTCCCAGTTCTACACTACCAATACTTACTTAAGTAATATCTACTATTATGACATATAAAGATATCCCTCTTAGGCTTGTAAGCGCTGTAGAGAATGAAGTGCGTAGAGACGTTGTATTTGTCTAAAGTTATAAGTAAGGAAATTACTGGGAATGAAGTACGAAGAGCCTATCTTTCTCTGCCATCCTGGCTACCTTATATAGTTCTCTTCTCAATAACCCTAACCTTAATGACTGATAACTCTGCGTTATGTAAAACTTTCTAAACAGGTCATGTGACTCAAATGAATCTAATGTGCGAAACTGATTAATTATAATCGAGTCATGTGCGAAATCCTATTGTATCAGTGATACAATGATAAGATCAAAAGTAGGCCATGTTTTTCCCAATACCTTAGGCAATAAAAATGATAGCAACATTCCATAGTGCAAACAAGTTAGCTACTATCTAAACCCATGTATCTTTAGTCTGGAGTATCGTACCTGGCGCCTGGCTATTAAATGCCAGATGAACAGTGATAGGACCCCATGCTTTCAGTACTCCAGTGCAGTGTAATGGGCATACCTCTAGGAATATATGCTTACCATTGAGCGAAATGCCAAAAATGGTGAGGCACAATACTGGGAGAAGGACACAGTTAGGGGCAGGTATTTTACAGAATATTTAGATTACTTGCTGAAAGATGATACAAAATAACATTCGCAAATAGTGAGAGCAATAATGAAGGCCATCCCTTCCTCAACCTCTATGCCTACAGCTGTTACAGCTCATAATGACCATAGGTTTCCTAAAATTGTCCATAGTAAGCTTACATGCTAGATACATTCAAATAAATTGCACAGGTTCAGCTAGTCCATGCTCCATCTGCCTCTGGCTTAATATGCTTATGGAGTTCTGTTCCTGCAAAGTACTGGCCCCAGGGCTGGATGACATCCAGTGGTACATGTGTGGAGTAGTCTACCAACTTGACCTGGCTAAATCTATCATGTAGCACATACTTAGTAAGATCTACTTGGTTGTAATGCAAAGAGTCAGATTTCACAATCTCGTAGGCTCCACTAGATAAGGCACACTGTTGCTCCTTAACAATCCTGAGGAGGTGGTGCTATTCTCCAAGGTGAATTTGATCCTATTCAGCTAGCGTGTCTGCAACGGTGGGTTTCGAGTCTGGCAGACAAACTAATAGATCTTCTTTTCTATCATTG
Organism: Tuber melanosporum; assembly: GCF_000151645.1. Classification (NCBI taxonomy): domain Eukaryota; kingdom Fungi; phylum Ascomycota; class Pezizomycetes; order Pezizales; family Tuberaceae; genus Tuber; species Tuber melanosporum. The sequence continues at coordinate 271,687 of NW_003298789.1, forward strand.
TTGTAACACAGATGACGAAGATAAAACCTCAGCCCTGCTGGGTGAGAGATATCACCCCTGAAATATTTGGCGTGAGCAGGTGGTACAGGAGGAGAAAGAGGAGGCAGATGAGAAGGAGGAGGAGTAGGAGGACACGGTCAGTAGTGGTCCTAAGAGATCCAGGGCCAGGCAGTTGGCTGGAGGTTGAGGTTGGGTGGGGGCACATTTGGGCTTTGTTTTTATTTGCTTAATTTTATGTTTTGTTCTTTTGCTTATGGAGTTTTCCAATTTTTGTTTTTTTCAGAGCTGTTTTTATTTTGGATGACCCTCAATATCTTTTTCTGTCCTAAAATTATTACCTATGTCCAATTTATTTAACCTTAGCCTTAGCTATATGATATACTCTTTGAGATTAGTAAGTTAAAATCTCACCACTATCTTTTAACTCTGTTTGTTATAGCCTGCAAGCCAGCATACATAAATTTGCTTAGTCCACTCATTTTAACTTTAATCTCACGAAGTGATAGATGATCTAAGACTAGCTCTCTTCATATTTTGTACTCATACTTGTGCATATATATTCCGATAATAATACATCTGACCATGTTCTGTCAGTCAAATACAACCTCTATAGTACTGCCTTTATTATTGACAGATATATATTCCCTGACACTTAGGATATTAATGTTTCCCAAAATACTCAACCAAATTGTCCATCTATTTATCTTTTCATAATATTCCAACAACTATGAGCATATGCTGACCAACAACGTCCATTGTACCACTTAGGTAAAAGCTAAAGCAGGTCAGCAGAGGACCTGTCAGAAAATCCAGATCCAAGGAGACATTGGCTGAAATGCCCTCTACTTTACCTTCTCTTACTTCCATTAAGTCTGCAAGTCATAGAGGCTCAGTATCTTGACTTGAGATACTGCAACCTGATAACCAGCATGATGGAGAATATAGTCTGAACATAGTAGATGATTGTATAGACTTACATGATGAGGAATATGTGGATGGTAGTTGTCAGGGTGGAGACTACTAGGAGGCAAACTTGATAGAATTCAAAAATTATGAGAACTGGGTAGTGGACTGGATGGTATAGAGACCAATAACTTGACCGGTGTTAAAATCACAGCAACCAATAATGATGATAACAGTTACACAACTCCAAGAACAGAGGGAATTAGTTTATGCGGAGAGAAAATACCAGGACCATTACGAGTTAGTCAAAATTATTTAACATCTATGCCAGCCTCCGGATTGGACTCCGGACTAAAAGTACCTGTAACACAAGCCACCACACCAAGTCTTACCACAGTCAGAACTCCAGAATTTGATAGTACATTCCCAGTAGTAAATAGTAGTGGGCAAAGTACTGCTGTGAGAATTAAGCTCACTATTCAGATAAAGGCCCATAAATGAATGTGGTATTCAATACTTTTCCTCAATTAGTTTTCAGACCCGATTACACAAAACAAACTGGTACACATGTGTTAGAATGATGTCTGATATGAGTTAGAGTTTTCCTACATTGGAGTTACTACATTAGGCTCCTATGAGCAGGTGGGCTTCCATTAATCATTAATCTACTTTGCATTTACATAAGTAAATATAATAGCTGCTGGCCTCTAATTGACAACATCTGAGCAAAGTACAGTGTAAGGAGATTCTAGTATCTGGATTGCACAAAGAGAACTACAAACGAACTCTATAAGCTTGATATAGAGGATCTGGTAGCATGTGCACAAAGGGTAGAGTATTTACTCAAAGATGGCAGGTTTAATTGTACACAAAGTGGGTATGAGTATTAGGAGTACCTGGATCTGATACTGTGAAACAGTTCTAAGTAGGGTAACCACACTCAGAATTGGAATCTCTGGTCTCCAACACTCACCTCTAGCCCCCTGATAGGAACTACATATTATCATACATATTGCTCTTAGATGCATTCTGTGACTATAATGCTACAGAATTGAAGGTATCAGAGTAACACCATATAGGTCACTGCCATGGTTCCAACTAGATCCTGTCAGCAGTATATATGAGAGGGGATATCAGCTAGGTCTGGAATGTGGAATAAACTAAATCTGTCAACTACCTAAAAGGCTACTAGGCTTTAAAGATGGAACATATTTGACATATGCCATAAGTAATGAGACATTTGCATATAAAGGCATGATATTGAATATTAAAGAATCTCTACAAACAGCCCACATAATCTTATCTATCCTGTGATAATTAGAAGTATCTAGAACACTGAAGGACAATACCAAAAGAGCTAATAAACTTCATAGAGTATTATAACTAGGTCAAGGAATTCATTGTAGCTGCGGGAATTATGGACAATACCAAATAGCGATGAAAGCTGAGTTGCTGACCAAGGGAATCTCTACCAATTTGGTAGAATGGCTTTCAGCAAATTACTAGGAAGTCATTCACAGGATATCTATTGGTTGAAGCAGGAGCTGTAGAGAATTAAAGTTAATGACCTAGAAATGTTACACCTATGTCTACTCCTGCAAGCACAACCTGTAGATAAAACTGATTATTTCATCAATATGGGAAACGAATGTGGCCAACTAAGTTCGACTTGAAAACTAAGCTATCAGTTTAAGCTATCAGAAGGTTGGATACCTACTATTCGAAACAATACAATTCGTAATTAGTGAAATAGTAATTATCGAAGAAGGTTTTATGGCTTTCTGGATTTCCTAGTGTTTGTACTTTTGAATAATACCCGATGTTGTGAGTAATAGTAAGAGAGGTACATAATTTGTATGAGAGATAGATGTAGTCCACGAACACTCAGATGTGGAATATACATTGTGAAGTACCTCTCAAGCTTTTAGACTATATGAAGTAACAGAGAAGAGACCTGAACAATATAATTTAGTTTTACAATTCAGTTTTACAAAACCTTACAATTAGGAGTCATAAACGAAACGAGTAACCCATTAAGCCTTCCTAGACAAATTTCTATTTATAAATGAATCTCAATAGGCTTAAATAATTCGAATCTAGATAGATGGTCTCCACCTGACAAGGAGGTATGCTCACTGATCTTCGTTGTGATTATCCCACACCACTGTAGTACTAAATCTGTCTAACAAGACCTGCTGGCATACTCCGTTAGATTCCTCGCCTCCAAGATTCTAGGTCTCATATATGTACAATTTTATTTAGTTAAAAAACGGAGAGGTACCATAGATGATGAATTTTTAACAAAAATTAATAGTACATTTCTGTAGTTCACTGCATCTATATTATGTCATGCTCTCCAGTGGTGGCAGACTGGGAACTTCATTGACAACAGATTTTTCTCATATGCCAGTTCTCAAGGTAAAGATAAAATTTATCCGCTAGAGTGCAATCATAATCTAGCTAACAGAAAAATAGCCCTGCCAGAATGTCAGTTAGCAATGTGTGGCAATATACTAGCCTTTCTCATACTAAAATTAATAGGTAGATAACAACTTAATTAAATGACAGAATAGGGAAGAATTAACGAATACATATAGAAAGAATTGAAGGATATTCAGATAATCTCGATGCCTTATACTTAGAATTTCGAATTCATCTGGAGCAAGTTGGATGACAAGTAGTGGATGTTGGCCCCAGGTGTACTTCCCTGTAAGAGTAGAGTCTAGCAGTACCAGAACCAGTAGAATTGCATGGTACGCTAGCGAGCTCAACTAACCGAGATCTGTCCAATACAGCTGAAGATCACCAGTGGCATTTAGATGAAACTGTATTGGAGTACGTAGAGGAAAATGAAGTTATTGGTATATAATTTGCTATCTGTAAGAAAAAATAAATAATAAAGTAGATTACAACTATTGCAGAGAAAGTAAGATTCTATGGGAGAGGTAAGGGGTAGGATCTTATTCAGAGTAGAAGATAGAACATATCAGGATAGGAAAACATGGAGCAAGTGAATTACGGATGGAGTCTGACAAAACCTGAAATCGTGAAAGAATTTTAGAATATTTTCTGTGGATTATGTGAAATACAAAAGTTCAATTGAAATGTATAGTATAATTAGAGAAGGTGCAGAAGTGTTCTTAGGCTTGACGACAGGAAAAGAATATAAGGGGTGAAAGCAGATAAAATGTGAACAATGGTATTTAACCTAGTAAATTATATTGAGTAGACACAGAAATTCAAAGTAGAATAGGAAGATGGAAACAATATGAGGAAGAATGAGAGTGAAAACATGAGGAGGTGATAAGACTAGTAGACAAAAAAGAAAAAGTGGAGCAGAATGTAGATAAAGTAGAGACAAAACATGCTATCATGGAGAAGGCAAGAAATGGTAAGAGTAGATTAGGAGAACTCTAAAAAAAGTAGATTGATGAAAGGTATACATCCACAATTGGAATGAAGAGTTTTCTGATATCGGAAGTGATTGGCAAGAGTCAATAAACAAGGCAAATGGTTGTAATGTATGGTCACTATGTAGCAGCGAATACATCCAGATGCATAATTTCCAACCATACTTACCAAAACTAGGAGTTTACATTTAGGTCTTTCTGAGACAAAATGTCATAAATGTGGCTTGGCATGGAAAAGCCACTTTCATATAACACATAATTATGCGTGATAGGTATGTTATTGTTTTACACATATGGCTCATTCGGGTAACATGATTTGTTATAAAATAGTTGGATAGGTTTTACACATAACTCATGAATGAGTCATGAGACATGCGCCTGGCCAGTATGTCTAGCAAGTATGCCTTACAGGTATGCCTGACTAATGTGATTTATGTTTAGCACATAACCCCAGTATGAGGTCATGGGTTTCGCGCATATGACTTGTTTATTGCCTTATAATGAGTTTATGAGTTTTCGCATATGACCTCGCTACGAGGTCATGGATTTTGAACATGTAACTACTTTGGTCATATGATTAGTTTGTTATGATTTGGTTTCGCACATGTGATCACTTTGGATCACATGACTATGGGCGGGAAGAACACTATATAAGAAGGCCAGTATGGCAGAGGACGATAGGTTCTTCAGGCTTTGTTCTAAGTACTTTTCCTCTTTCTTTCAACCCGTGTCGGACATGAAGGTTTGGTGTCGATCCAATCAGAGTCTTTGATTTCTATTTCACAATAGGCTTCAAGTCTTTAACTTCAAACACCTTTTGAGGACTTTGTTGTTATACCTTCTCCTACATCTGGTGGAAGTCATTTCTTCCTTTTACTTATCTTTTAGATTGTTCCCTACAGTCACCTCCTCATAGTCACAATGGTTAAGCAAGCCTCTGCCCCCTCCGCCATGTCCACTCTATGTTCATTAGTAGTTTTGTCTCATGCCGTTGAGAAGAACTTCGCGCAGGAGGCTGAAGTTTCTCGCCTTCGGTATCACATCTCTATTCTTTCTCGGCGATTTCATCGCACTGGGAAAGAGATATCTGCCTTGTTGGCTGCCCTCAAGAATGAATGTGCAGTTCATCATGGTTATCTCAGGATGTTGGTCACTGAAGCTCTTACGGTTATCCCCTCTTCGCCTGTCCCCTCAGTCACATCAGTTACCATGGTGGTCATGGTTGAGGAGTGGATTAGACCCCAAGAGTTGTCAGAGTCAGGCAGAGGAGCTCTCTCGCGGGAATATTGTTTTACCTGTTATCCCGGTCCCTCTTACAGCTGCGGTTGTGGGTGATAGTGTGGGTGGACAGGTTCCGGATTTGTCGAGACCGGTTGAGGCGCTTGCTCCTGGTGTGCGTAGGCTGGATCCTGGCATGGTGATACCAGCTGCTGTGGTATTTGCCCCTTCGGGAGGGCAGGTACCTTAGACCTCTGTGGTTGAGCCCATGGCTGGTCGGGGTAATGTCTCTAGTGGTGTCCCCCCTGTAGTGGTGGGTGGTAAGGAGGGTGGCCCGTTTACTCCGGTTGCTAGACCTGCACCTGGGGGTGGGAAGAGGAAGAGAAATAAGAAGTACTGGGTCAAACAAGATCAGACCTCAACAGTGGCGCCTCTCCCCAACTCGGAAGGGTTATCACCTTCACTGGTTCGTGATAGCGAACTGGCTACTACAGAGTGTGCGGTGGGTTTGCTGCCTCCGAAGGGACCTGGGGAGTTGGAGGAGGAGGTAAATACCTGAGCATATTCAGTCAAATGCTAACGGCTGGGGTACTTTCTCATTCTGGCTGCTTCTGTCATGGTTTTTAGGCTGTGCTGCCAGTGTGGTACCTCTCTGATTCTCTATGATGGTTGGTATCCTCTTAGCTAGAGACCCCTCACCCTGTAAGTCAGCTTTCCCCCTGTTCTACATGCTTATGTATTTGGTGTTTCTTTTGTTTGACAATGGCGATGAGTGCCGGGGTGATTGGCGGAGTGTCCCAGAATTATTAAGTAGGAGCACTCGAGTGGGCTTTAATTGTGGAGGAGGTTTTTATGGGGTCACATTCAGGTGGCTGTAGTAGAATTTTTGTATTTTGTACTGGTAACTTGACTGGTAGGTAGGCTGGGCTGAGGAGGACGTTTCTTTAACATTAATGGCTTTGTATTTTGTGTTCATGTTGGGGCATGGCACAGGCATGTTTGAGGTACGGGGTTGGAGGTTTAGTTAGTTTGTAGTTAGCGGTATCTGGGATGTGACAACTTGGGGGCTCGACCCTGGGGCTCGCCATATGCCAGTGTTGGCGGTACAAGTTTAAATGAAATTAGATTGAATTCTAAGTACTTTTCCTACTTATTACTATAACGAATATAAAACACCTTTACATTTTTTATCATTACCACGACCTTTATTATTATTACACTAAAGAGACCTCTTCACGGAGGAGAGTTAGAGAAAGCATACAATATGTATTCTCGATAGAACACACCCAGGTTTTGTACTATTGGCAATGTAGGCAGAGGCCTAGACCTCTTATGAGACTGAAAAGGAAAGCAGGAGAAGTATCGTTCCCCATTACCAAGAACTAAAACATCTGAAGGGGGATTGTTACATTACAAAGTGTTACCTAGAGTGACACTCAATTATATAAGACGGCTTCCTTCAACCCAGCCAGGGAAGGAGATATCGACATTGAAGATCAAAACCTTAATCTAGGGAGATTTAGAGACACCCTAGATCACGTTTCGGCAGAGTCCTCAACATCAGTAAGTCCAGTAACCCCAGAGAACGGGTCACTCATCGATAGTTCCCCTCCAGGAACTCCATAGCCAGAAAGAATATCGGGATCAGTAGCACCTGGGCCACTAGCCCTAGCTACTCCGACACCAGGTACCAGTGTACTTGAAATCACTGAAGACCAGTTTTAAACATTTCTTGCAGCAACACGAAATACAGGACAAGGGGATATCCAACGGCCACAAGTTAAAGAACCCGACACATGTGAAGGAGCCAAAGATAAACTACGAATATTCTTAGCACAATGCGAGGGATACTTTTCAGTTAAGAGGTATAGAGAACATCACAATAAGATTAAGATTTTCTTTGTGGAAAGTCAATTGAGAGGACTCATTAGACAATGGATCATGCCTTTCAAAGATGGAAGAAAACAAAGAGAATTGGTCATGTTTACAGAATTCAAGGCAATCCACTTTGAACAGTTTGACTATTTGAAAGCCCAAGAAACAGTGAGATGGAAGTTGGAGAAACTCCAACAAGGAAAACTGACCTTTGCGGCATACTGGAATAAATGTCGACTATTGTAATACTAGGCACAATTCGACAATGCTACTCTCTATATCATTTTGCCAAGAAATCAGGGTGAGAGACTGCAAGCAGTATGGAGAATTACTGACCTGTGCTACACAACTTCAGAATGATTTCCAAGATGGGCAATCGAGAACGAAAGCAAACTGAACATGGTTTTGAACAATACGGAAAACACGATAGCACACATGGTGGTCGAATCGTCTGGGAATGTGGATGGAACTTTCAGACCACAAGCAGCTCGGAGCAAAAGCAGAGTACTACTACTTGGCAAACTAATGAAATTGGACAAATCAAGAGCAGGACCAGCTCTGAATGTATTCAATAAAGAATATGCTAGAAGAATGAACAGAAAACTCTGCTTAAGGTACAGAAAAGCAGGATATCAGATCCGGGAATGCCAAAGCTGACCTGACAGTGGATACCAAAGGAGAAAGGCGGCTGGAAACCAGTACTTCCAGGTTCAGAAAAAGAGCAATATCTGCAAGATGATTGCTGAGGACTTATTAGCAGAAGGTAATAAGGGTCCTCAGTAAATAGTGGTCTGGGAGACACAAGATGCAGACCTGAACAACCCATCAAGTTAGCTAACTACTATACAGCACTACACATACAATATGGAGAAGGAGAAGGAGATCATATGATGATGGAGACAAAGATATACATTGAAAAGTACGAAGAGACAATTATAGATGCAATGCACGACTCGGGGGTGACTGAAGATTTTGTCGACAAGGAAATCTCTGACAAATATGACCTCAATGCCAAGAAAGCTAAGAAAGTGAGACAAGTCTACTTAGTAGATGGAAAGCCAAGTGTAATGGGTCCTCTAACCTACACAGCGGAAGTATCTATGGATATTAACAGTCATAGGGAAATGGTAACCTTCCAGGTAGCAGATCTCAAGAACCATGAGATTGTTCTAGAAATGCCATGGTTACGAAGACACAACCCACCAAGCGATTGGAATGAGAATAAAATGACCTTTACCAGCAAGCTATGTGTAACACAATGCCTTAACAGTTCGCTAGTAGTCTACTCTACACCAATATGCGAAGTGGAAGAAGAAACTTTGCATGTAAAGTTCGCCGAGATGTAGCAAGACAAGAGAGTCCAGATACAAAAACAGGACCAAGGGGCAAAAGTGCTAACTAATGGTTCAAAGAGAGCAGCAGGACATGACCCATATGCCAATGAGAGATTCAAGATAACTGCCAATAGGGGAGGCAATGATTGCAACAGGAATAGCCATTGGAATACCAGATAGTACCTATGGATGGATAGTATCGCGCAGTAGTATAGCAGTCAAACACGAACTTATGATTAATGCTGGGTTAATCTACGCTGACTACACTGATAAAATCAAGGTGGTCTTGGCCAACGTGACTCACGAGAACTACGAATGCTAGAGAGGCGATAGAATCGCACAATTAATTATTGAAAGGATTAAGAACAAAGACCTACATGAAGTAGATCAACTGGAGAAAACTATAAGAGGAAACCAGTGGTTTGGGAGTACAGACCAATCTCAGCCCAATACAACAGAAAAAGTTGAGATCAAAGAGATCACAGCACAGACCTTCGGAAGGTACTATCCGAGAGGAGACATGACAGGAGTTCTCAAATAGACATACGAAGATGAAAAAGCAGTCCTAGCAAAAATCAACATCAGCAGTGAGCTAGCAATCCAAGATAAGAAATATCAGAGTAAAAAGGGATGGAAAGAATTAAATCCAAAAGAATATTATCAATTTACAAATCTATTCCAGGAAGAGGAAGCCACTGGGCTACCACCCGGGAGACCAGGAATAGACCATGAGATTTAGCTGGACAAGGATGAAAAGACAGGAAAACCAAAGGAAATTTCTTACAAAAAGCAATATCTCCTAAGAGAGGCAGAACTCGAGGAACTCAAAAAATACATCAAGCAAAACCTGAATAGGGGATGGATCAGAGACTCCTTTGCATCAGGAGGATCTCCTATACTGTTCGTCAAAAACAAGAATAGAAAGATTAGACACTGTGTTGACTTCAGAGCCCTCAATTCAGTTACCAAGAAAGATCAGTACCTACTGCCCTTGATTGGAGAAGCACTAGACAGATTATGATCGGCCAAATACTGCACCAAATTAGATGTCAAGGATGCATACCACAACATACGGATCAAAGTAGGAGATAAATCGAAAACCACATTCACCAGAAGATATAGAATGTTCGAATACCTGGTCATGCCTTTTGGATCAACTAATGCGCTGGCTTCATTCCAACGATGGATCAACAAGGTTGTAACATGTTCGCAAGGTGCTAATTACGCTTACAGTAAAAGGTACGATAGTTGGCAGGTGGCCTGATCTTCCAGAGAGGAGGCGAGAGCTGAAAACTAAAGGAGGCTTCGAGGGCGTACTGAGGAACAAAGAAGTAACGGTTCAACCAAGTAAATTGAAATACTGTCTGTCGAAGTCTGCCTTTTCTATCATAGAAACAGGCGGTCTTTAAATACACAAATCTGTTCATGTCTAGCATGAACGAAACTAATCAAAGGTATCAATCGATACACTTTGGTAAAACTCTTTAAGTATCAAAGCGATACTTAAAATAAAACATAAAACAAAACCAAGTATCAAACGATACTTAAAACAAACCAAGTATCAAAGCGATACTTAAAACAAAACATAAAACAAAACCAAGTATCAAACGATACTTAAAACAAACCAAGTATCAAAGCGATACTTAAAACAAAACATAAAACAAAACCAAGTATCAAACAATACTTAAAACAAACCAAGTATCAAAGCGATACGTAAAACAAAACCAATAACCGAGTACCCGTACCGGTTACATTCCCCAAAACAAAACCACTGTTTAAACAAACAAAACCTAATAATCATCAAAGGCGGATTCTGAGAAACTCATGGCTTCAGTTTCTGCCAAAAACTCTTCATCATAGGTATCACACCAGGGGCAAGAAGAAACTCTAAGGAAACACTTAGACTCGAAGAAATCTAAATCACAGTAGTCACGAATACCAGATTCGTGCTGTACATCAACCCAAGCATGATCACAATCAGGACAGTAGTCAATCCAGAGGATTTCGAAGTAGTCTTCAAGTTGGATAGCATCGCGGTTCAACAACAGTCCAACAACCTGTTGTCGCTGCCTCACATTGAGCTCCACATAGTTTGACATCGTTATGGTATTCAGATGGTGATTGGTGACTAGATAAGGTTGTCGAGGGCCTGCTCCATAGCTTGGTTTTCCTCATCGCTACTTTCGAACTCCGACTCAAAGTATGGTGCCCAAAACCCATCTCTAGCTTCGAGTTCTGCGTGCCATCGCTCAGTTTCTGGCATTGTAGGTGTCCAACACATGGTGATATAATTGATTGTTGGGGGGAGGGATTCATTTGGTATGTTGTCTTTCCACCATTCGTTCACCATATCCATAGCGTGCTCAAGTCCTTCCAGTGGTTCCCAACTGTTTTCGCTTGTCGGATATCCTTTCCATTTGACTAGGAACTGATTATTTCCATGCCAAAGGCGGTGGTCTCGGATTTCTTCAACTTCCCATTCATCCTTCTGATCGATGATGATAGGTACAGGCCGAGAGTGGGTCCTTCCAGGAAACTTGGAGTTGTCATTTGGATGGAATCGCTTCACGGCTGAGGTGTGGAAGACTGCAGTATTGCGGCGGTACATGCGTCCATCCATCTGGACAGTGTAGTTCTCTGTATGCTCATCAAAGGATATGACTCTGAAGGGTCCGCGCCATCGGGGTTGTAGTTTCTTGCTGCGTCCGACATTGGTAATGAACATGTTACCATGTACGATGAGCATGTCTCCTGGTGATATGGGGACATGTTTGCGTTGTCGTTTCTGGGCAGTAGTGGTGCTTCGGAATCGGGCAGCCTTAACAGCTTGGAAGGCATCGTTCCGAATCGCTTGGTGGCGGTTTAGATGGTCATCAGAGGCAGGGACTGAGGAGTTCTTGAATCGAGTTGTAGGTAAGAGGGGATATTGGCGGCCAAAAACTGCCTTGTATGGTGACATCCCCAAGGTATCTGAAAATCCGGCGTTGATATATGCAGCGAGCTCAACAAGGGCTGGTTCCCAATTAGTTAGTCGTTCATTGATCATATTGCTAATTCCGGTCTTAACTTCGCGAATCATTCTCTCTGCTTGGCCATTCGTCTCCTGATGTCCAGGGGCAGCCATGATGTGGTTTATTCTGAGAGAGGTCAAGGTTTGCTTCCAGAATCTGGCGGTAAAGCGGGGATCAGCATCACTGACAATAGATAAGGGGTACCCGTGGGGGGTAAACAAGTATCGTTGTAGGTTATTCCAGGTGTCTTTGGAGGAGTCGGTAATCTTCATTGGTATTAACCAGGTGTATCCAGAGAATCGATCCACAGCTACCAGGATGGTGTCATATCCGGCGGACTTGTTGAATGGACCTGCGAAATCGATGGCATAGGATTCGAATATTTCACACGGTAGTTGGAGGGTCTGAGCTTTCCCTTCAGGAAGTTGTGTTCGCTCCTTATTTGCCTGACAGAGTTCGCATTGCCTAACAAAATCGCGGAAGTCCTTTCGCATTTCAGGCCAATAAACATATTCTGAGGCGTATTGGAGGTTGCGATCCGCACTGTGGTGTCCTTTGTTATGAATCTCGGATATGATATATTCTCTAATAGTCATTCCATTGAACATATGGCCCTTTGGTATGTATAGGCAGTGTTCACCATAACGGGTGCTGGTATATACCATTCCGTTTGATATGTTGTAGGGAGCAAGATCTCCATGCATGGAGCTATCCATGGCTTTGAAGTAAATTGGGTCATGGCGGTATCCTGCTATCATTTGGCTTCGGAAAGAGGAGGTTAATTCTTCTGTGGTCGATCCAACATCTCGTTCATCCTCGATTAGGGATCCTCTTGTTGGTTCGATAGGGGCTTCCTCTTCCTCAAAGGTTTCGTAGAGTTGATGCCGATGCTCGGGAATAGTAGGGGGTATGACCGAGACAATGGTTTCATTGTTGTATACTCGTAAGGGTCTACCATATAGTGGTCGTGAATCGATTATGGGAGGAGAGGATGGCGGGGCTGACTGTGGGGGTTGTAAATAGGACATTGCATCTACGTAGGCTGCTGCTTGTTCGAGTTCTTCAAGATCTTGGTATCGTGTTGGAACAGGATTAAGGGTATGAGGAGGTTGGATCGATTCATCTACATTGATTATCTCTTCTGCTCCCTCTACGGTATCGAAGCTGGTGTCTTTGGAATCGTCAGCAGGCATATAGTACGGTCACTGGTATCTGTTTCCGAACTTAATCTCAGTCAGGTGGAAAGGGCAGGTGTCGTGGGAACAGAGGGACCAGTGGAGTCTGCTTTGTTCAAGTTCGTGAGGAGGTGTGCTGCGGAGCGTGCAATTGTCTTTCCATTCTTCATCAAGGTCTTTTCCTCGTTCTGTTCCGGCAGCACTGTACATGGTGTAAGAGAAAGGATCGGAGGGAGTGGCAGAGCTGGCGGTAGCCAGTGATGGTTCTTGTTCATAGGAGGTGTCATCAGTGCTGTCCTCGCTGTGTCTTGTGTGGTCATGAACAAGTGGAGGGTTTGCGAGGTCTTGATTCTCATATAGGCGGGAGAGAGCATCAGCTAAATAGTTCGTTCTTCCAGGGGTATAGATGATTTTTGCATCGTATTTGCTGATCTCGCCTATCCATCTCGTTCTTCTTCTTCCCGGTATTCTTTCTGTTTTAAGATTAGTGAGAGGTTGGTGGTCGGTGACAATAGTGAAGGTATTGCCCATTAGGATGTGGTTGAAAGCGGCGAGAGCATCAATCACAGCAAGGGCTTCCTTGTCTGTTGTTTTATAGTTTATTTGTGAGTTAGTGAACTTCCGGCTGTGTAATGCCACCGGCCTCGCCGTTTCATGGGAGGCCCCTTGCCCAACCCATGCTCCAACTCCAACATCCGATGCATCAGTAATCAGCCATATTGGTTCTGGTTTACTATAGTCGATAGGTTGAATAACATTGGCGTTTTTAATCAATTCCTTGATGTTGGTAAAGGCTTGGTCATGAGTGTGGGTCCAGACAAATTCTGCATTGCCGGTGAGGTCTGTGAGCGGCGCTGTCACAGTGGCATGGTGTGGTAGGAACTGGGCAATATAGTTGACTAGTCCTAGGAATCGCAGGAGTTCCTTTTGATTCCGGGGTGTCGACCATTCTGTTAAACAGGCTATTTTTCCTGGGGCGGCATGTATTCCTTCATCATCTATGACATGTCCTAGAATATCGAGTTTGTCGGCAAACAGGATTGATTTGTTTCTGCTAGCATAGAATTTAGCTTCCCTAAGTTTGGTACAAACCAAACCTATATGGTAGGTGTGTTCTGCTGCGGTGTTCGAGACGATGAGAATATCATCAATGTAGACCCAAACAAAATGGTGGAGGTATTCACTTAGGAGGTTTTCCATAATTCGCATAAAGGTGGCGGGCGCATTCATATCACCTTGTAACTTAACTCGGCTAATGAAAGTTCCGAAGGGTGTTTTGAAACTGTTGTAACGTTCACTTTCTGGATCTAACCTTGTTTGGAAGTAGGCATCGCTTAGGTCAATCTTACTTCGGAATCTAGCCCGTCCAACTGGATTTAGGATCTGGGTTTGGTTTGGGATAGCGGAGCTGTCCATAACCGTGTTTTCGTTCCGTAGCTTGAGATCAACCAAGGGGCGGATTCTTTTGCCATCTGCCTTGGGTTGAACGAACATAGGAGTGGCACCTGGGGCTTCTGCCCGGTAGATGACTCCTCTTCTTTGTTGTTGGTTGATCCAATCACAAAGTGGGCCTTTGTATGTGTCAGGAATAGAGTAGGTGGGTTGGCTTTTTAGATTAGAGGAGTCTCGGAGGCGGATGTGGTGATTCACCTCTCTCATAGGCGGTAGTTCTTCCAGTATTTGATCAGGGAAAACATCAGAGTACTCATCCAATAGTCGAAGGGCAGTTGTTTCACATACTGCAGCTCGGTATTCTCCGCTTGTTGGTTTGCATGAGACTCTGGCCTTCTGATCTGGGAAATCGATAGTTGATTCCCCACACCTGATTATAGCTTTGTGGCGGTTCAGGAATGGCATACCTATTAGGGCATCGTATTTGGCTAAATTTCCAACCAGCATTTCCTGGGGGGGTAGGACTGCAGAACCAAGTCGAATGGTCGCACTACAGGTTTAATGGCTTGTGGATCGTGATCCTTTTACTGCCATATTGACTGGTATGGGTTGGTTAAGGTCTCGAGTGGGGAGTCCATGGACAGAGACAAAGGCATTACTGATCATATCTCTTCTGATCGCACCAGTGTCGAATAGGACTTGAGCCCTTTTGCCATTGATCAGGATGGTACCTTCTAGAGCGGTGTGTACTTTGAATGTAGCCGGAGGTTGAACACTATTGCATTCCACATCGATATATCCTATAAGGATTTCTTCGTATTCACTGGATTGGGCGTTATTGCTTTCAACATTGTTGGCCGACGCCTCTTGCTTAATTACCTTTGCTTTTCCTTTCTTTGTAGGACAGTTCTTTGCCATGTGCCCTGTTTTTCCACATTCAAAACATTCTCCTTTTTGCCGTCTCGACTCTTTGTAGGATTTTGTTTTCTTCTTGAAAACCCATGGGGTATCGTCTTCAGAGTTGCTGGAGGCTTTGTGTCGTGGCTGGCTGTTCCTACTAGAGGATGTCAGTATTTTGTAGGCCTTGGTCTCATGGAGAATGGCGTCCTTTCGTTCTGCTCTTGCAATTATTATTGCAATATCATCGCCATCTTCCTCGAGTGGTTCTACTTCTCGCCGGAGGGTAGGGTGCATGGTGTCGTAGAATCGTCGCTTCAGGATGTATTTGGAGATACTTACTCTCTCCATTCGGTCCTTATACATTATTAGGTCCGTAGCCACATCGGTGATGCGCGTGACATGCCTTCCGTTAACTTGCTGGAGCTGGTTGAATTTGTTGTATAGGAGGTCGTTGGTTATAGAGGATTGGAATCGTCCTTTCAGGTAATCGAGAACTGTAGATCCTCTTAATCTTACATTCCCGCCGAAGTCCTTATAGCATTGGTGGTATGCGTCGGTTGCCTTTCCTTCACAGAATGATCCAATGATAAGTCCGGTTGTAGGGTCTTCCACATCTTTTCCTTGTAAGAGTAGGAAGTGTGAGAGTTCTGTGGCCCATCGTTCAAAGGCTTCAGGTTTGAGATCTTTCCCTTCGCCTGTGAACTTCGCTGGGAGGTGAAGTTTAAACTTAGGGGGTTCAAATGCTGCGGGTACCTCCTCTTCTTCAGGCCTTGCCCGAGATTTCCCTCCTCCAGAAGGCCCTCCTCCTGTGCTAGCCATATCTGATTCGCTACTAGATTCTGGGTCATTTGGAGGTTCAAAGGAAGGCTTCTTTGCTGGAGTAGAAGGCAATTCTCCTGGGGGTTGTGTGTCTTCTGTGTTTGCAGGATCGCCCGGCTCTTTGGCAGACCTCCGGGGTTGTTTCTTTCTTGTAAGATCTGGCCGTGGGATTTGCTTCCCACTCCTGGTCGTCAAAGACTCTATCTTGGGTTTGAGATGAAGCCGAATGTGATGTGATTCTGCCGCTTCTCTCCGCTAGCGTTCTGAGGTGGATATCGATAGGTTGATCAGGCCTAAATCCGGGGACAGGTTCTTAACCACTTGCTGAGGTTAAAAAAATGTAACGTGTTCGCAAGGTGCTAATCACGTTTACGGCAAAAGGTACGATAGTTGGCAGGTGGCCTGCTCTTCCAGAGAGGAGGCGAGAGCTGAAAACTAAAGGAGGCTTCGAGGGCGTACTGAGGAACAAAGAAGTAACTGTTCAACCAAGTATATTGAAATACTTTCTGTCGAAGTCTGCCTTTTCTATCATAGAAACAGGCGGTCTTTAAATTCACAAATCTGATCATGTCTAGCATGAACGAAACTAATCAAAGGTATCAATCGATACACTTTGGTAAAACTCTTTAAGTATCAAAGCGATACTTAAAACAAAACATAAAACAAAACCAAGTATCAAACGATACTTAAAACAAACCAAGTATCAAAGCGATACTTAAAACAAAACCAATAACCGAGTACCCGTACCGGTTACAAAGGTACTTAACAAGTACCTAGACATATTTTGTATCATATAACTGGATGATGTACTCAGCTATCCAGAAAGTATACAACAATATCAGAAGAATGTCAGTAACATCATTGCTGCAATACAGGAATCAGGAATGAAGATCAAACCAACAAAGTGGGAATTCCATAAGGAAGAAACCGAATACCTAGGATTCATGATCAATTGAAGTGGCGTAAAGGTTGACTCAGTTAAAACGGCAAACATATAGGATTGGGCAAAACCTAACTACAAAACAGATGTACAATGTTTTATAGGATTCTTCAACTTTTATCGAAGGTTTATAGAAGAATTTAGCAGGCTTACAAAACTACTCTATAACTTAACCAAGAAAGACAAGAAATAGGAATGAGAGAAATGGAACAAAAAGCATATGATGCAATCAGAACACATCTGATATCAGTACCGATACTAGTCCATTGCAACCTAAATCGAAGGATGATAATTGAAACTGATACCTCGAAGTCTGTATGCTCAGGAATACTGTTACAACAATGTGAAGATGGAAAATGGAGGCCAGTATCTTATAGGTCCAAGACAATGACCCCTGTAGAATGCAATTACGATTTTGTGAATAAAGAACTATTAACAATAGTTCAGGCATTAAAGGAGTGGAGGAGATACATGGTAAACAATGACCAGCTGGTCCAAGTTCTCACTGATTACAGGAGCCTGGTCCCATTCATGACTACGAAGGAATTGAACGACCACCAGATATGATAGATTTAACAACTCAGCAAATACAACTTCAAAATTGAATACCGACCAGGAAAAGAGAGCGGAAAGCTGGATGTTCTCACAAGGATCACGAGTGTAAGCGGTATGGGTACTTGGTTATTGGTTTTGTTTTATGTTTTGTTTTAAGTATCGCTTTGATACTTGGTTTGTTTTAAGTATCGTTTGATACTTGGTTTTGCTTTATGTTTTGTTTTAAGTATCGCTTTGATACTTAATTAGTTTTACCAAAGTATATCAATTGATACCTTTGATTAGTTTTGTTCATGCTAGACATGAACAGATTTGTGTATTTAAAGACTGCCTGTTTCTACAATAGAAAAGAAAGACTTCGACAGACAGTATTTCAATATACTTGGTCGAACGGTTACTTCTTTGTTCCTCAGTACACCTCCGAAGCCTCCTTGAGTTCTCAGCTCTCACCTCCTCTCTGGAAGAGCAGGCCACCTGCCAACTATCATATCTATTACTGATAACGTGATTAGCACCTTGCGAACACGTTACAATGAGCGACAAACTGCCGATAAAAGAAAATAAAAGGAATAAACGGAAAATATAAATGCTTTTACCAAAAGCCTACTTCCAGGCAATGGAAGTTATCAGATTCACAAACAAGGAAGAACAAGGAAACAAGAAGGCAAACGAAGAGGACAAAACAATTCGGGCAATAAGGGAAGCATTAAAGGAAGGACAAAAAGAGATGAAAGGAATTGCTCTAGGTTCATGGCGATAGGAAGATGGAAACCTGTGGTACGATGGAAAACAGTGGATTCTGGAAGAAGAAAAGATAAGGATGAGCTTTATACGACGACATTACATTATCCCAATAACAGGACATGGAGGGACAGTTAAAACAACAGAATTCATTACAAGGTCATTCTATTGGTCAGGATTGCACGAAGATATCAAAAGATATGTGAAAAGTTGCGACATATGCCGCAGGACAAAAACGGCTAAACATGTACCTTACAGATTTCTGAAATCAAATGAAGTTCCCGAACGATCCTAGGAAACATTTACTATAGATTTCATCATGGACCTGCCATCATCGGAACAATGTGATAGCGTCCTGATTGTGGTGCATTGCTAGACCAAAATGAGTTATTTTATTCTAGTCAGAGAAAATATAGATATGAGAGATTTTATACAAATCTTCTTCTGAGAGGTTTTCAGACTGAATAGCCTCCCGAAGAATATCATTAACGATCAAGGAACATTGTTCACATCAGAATTATGGAAAAAAGTAACTGGAGAAATAAGGATACAAAATCGGCTAAGCACAACATTTTACATACAAACTGATAGACAAACAGAATGGGTAAATGCAATTCTCAAACAATGTTTACGAGCCAACATCAATTATCAACATGACGATTGGTATAAGCTGTTATCAATGGCAGAGTTCTCATACAACAATGGAAAACAAGAAACCATAGACACCACATCCTTCTT
Organism: Tuber melanosporum; assembly: GCF_000151645.1. Taxonomy (NCBI): domain Eukaryota; kingdom Fungi; phylum Ascomycota; class Pezizomycetes; order Pezizales; family Tuberaceae; genus Tuber; species Tuber melanosporum. The sequence continues at coordinate 290,698 of NW_003298789.1, forward strand.
TGCAAATTACGGACAATATCTACAAAGTCAGACTACATCTCATACGATCAATAGCATAATACTGGATAAAACAAATCTGAGAAAACTACATAAGACATTACAATATGAAATGAATCAAGTACGGCAACGGCAAAAAGAATAATATGATAAGCACCACAGACCAGATCCCATATATACAACCAGGAGATATGGTGTGGCTACTACCACACAATATCTATACAATGGGACCATCAAAGAAGTTAGACTACAAGAAAGCCAAACCATTCTGGATACTGGAATGAGTGGGAAACAAAGCTTATAAGCTCGACCTTCACCCCTCAATGCAAATGCACAACACATTCTACATCTTACTCTGCGAATTACACAACGATAATAAGTTTCCCTGACCAACAATGATTCCTCCTCCTCCGCTCAAACTCCACAGAGAACCAGAATATGAACTAGACAAGATAATGGATTCCGGCTTATTGCAGGCAACCTCCAATACTAAGTCAAGTGGACCAGATATTCGCCCAAACGTGATAAAACATGGTATTACGGATACAACTTCGAAAACGTACAAGATGCCTCTCAATCTTCCACCAGTGATATCCAGACAAGCCTGGCCCTGGTGACAGTCAGAGTCAACCAGGACAAAGGTGAGGGAAAACCTCCTGTGTCTTTGCAAGCCCAAGAGGACCAGGGCGATAGCTCCTGCCACACTACAACATCTAGCCCTGAATAATAATTTATGGGGCTGACTGATGAAGAACTTAAGGAATGGGAAAAACAAGCACAGCATGATGCCATGTCAGGGACAGTATGCTACGATGCCAGATATCAAACTCTCTTTACTGACAAAGACGGCTTGGAATGGCTCCCAAGAGAATACAGTAAGTGTAGTCTATGCCCGGACCACCCCCTAAAGTACTAGTAACAGTGCTTCAAAAACAGGTGCAGGATGCACAGGGCAAGCAAAGTCTCTTCAGGATACTACCTGCAGAAGGAGCGAAGCAAGAAAGAGTTAGAAAGAGAGGATGCAAAGAAAGCTTGGGCCATGAGGATATGGCATAAGGAGGGAGAGGCGCAAAGCTCCTCTGCAGATATGGAACTAGATGTTAGGAGTCTACATAGGCAGATCGAGGACTCCAGGAACAACTTGGCTGGGTCAAGGCCACAATTTCAGTAAATGACAAAAGGATCGCGAAGCTAAGACAGATGAACGATAACCAGTAGTACACAATTGAGATGATGAACCTGATCTTAGAATCTGTAAGGGTCAGATGGCGGATGGCAGATGAAAAGTTCCATAAGCTGAGAAGAACTATGTACTCGGCTAGACGGGAACTATTGAAACAAGGAGAAAGAGCCTGAAGGGACATAGGCTTAGAGGGAGGGGAGCTTATGTCACGAATGTGGTTTGGCATGGAAACGGTTTTCACAAGACGTATAATTATGCATCATTGGTATGTTATTGTTTTATGCATATGACTCATTTGAGTTACATGATTTGTTATGTTATGGTTTGGTAGGTTTCATAGATAACTTGAGTATAAGTCATAAGATATGTGCCTGGCCAGTATGCCTTGCAGGTGTGCCTTGCAGGTATGCCTGACACATATGATTTAGGTTTAGCACATGACCCTGTTATAAGGTTGTAGGTTGCCTGCATGTGGCTTATTCAAGTCCTATAACTTGTTTATTGCATTATGATTGCTGTATGAGTTTTCGCACATGACGTCGCTATGAGGTCATGGATTTTGAACATGTGACCACTTTGGCCATATGATTAGTTTGTTATGATTTTGTCTTACACATGTGACGACTTTAGGTCACATGAATACCAGCAGGAAGAACAGTATATAAGAAGGCCAGGATGGCAGAGCAGGATAGGTTCTTCAGGCTTTGTTCTAAATACTTGTCCTCCTTCTTTAACCCCCTGTCAGACGTGAAGGTTCGGTGTCAATCCAATCAGAGCTCTTGATTTCTATCTCACAATAGGCTTCAAGTCTTTAACTTCGAATACCATTTGGGGACTTCCTTGTTATACCTCCTTCTACATTTACAGGATGTCCTTTCTTCCTTTTACTTGTCTTTTGCGTTGTTGACTACCGTCGCCTCCTCACTGTCACAATGGCTAAGTGAGCCTCTCCCCACTCTGCCATGTCTACTCTACGTTCAACGGTCGTTTTGTCTCATGCTGCCGAGAAGAAATTCACCTTCGGCATCACATCTGCTTCCATTCTCAATGATTTCATCATGCTGAGAAAGAGATATCTGCCTTGTCGGTGGCGCTGGAGAATGAATGTGCTGTTAATTGTAGTTATCTCAGGATGTTAGCAGCTAAAGCTCTTACAGTTATCCCCTCTTCACCTGTCCCTTCGGTCACTTCAGTTACTATGGTAGTCTTGGTTGGGGGGGTGGGCTAGACCCTGAGAGTTTTCAGGGTCCAGCGGAGGAACTCCTTTAGGGGAATGTTACGCTGCTGGCTATCCCAGCATCTCCCACAGCTTCAGTTGTGGGTGGTGGTATGGGTGGACCAATTCCTGATTTGTAGGAGCTGGTTGAGTCGCTTGCTTCTGGTGTAGGTAGGGTGGATCCTGATGTGGTGACACCAGCTGCGGTTGTATCACCCCCTTCACGGGAGCATGTACCTGAGTCCTCTGTGGCTAAGCGTATAGCTGGTCAGGGTAATGCTTCTGGTGGCGTTCCTCCTGTGGTAGTGGGTGGTGATTAGTGTGGTCCATTCACTCCTGTTACTAGACCGGCACCTGTGAGTGGGCAGAGGAAGAGAAACAATCAGTGCTGGATCAAACATGAACAGACCTCACCTGTGCCACTTGTCCCAGACTCGGAAGGGTCATCACCTTCGCTATTTTGTGATAGTGAACCAGCTACTACACAGTTCGCAGCTGGTCCGCCGCCTGTGGAGGGAGCTGAGGGGTTGGAGGAGGAGCTGAATATCTTGGCATATTCGGTCAAGTACCAATGGCTTAGAGACTAGCTCATTCTGGCTCCTTCCATTGAGGTTTTTAGGCTGTGCTGCCAGTGTGGTACCCCCTTGATTCTCTACGACAGTTCGTAACCCCTTGGCTAGGGAGTCCTCGACCTGTAAGTCAGCCTTCTCGCGGGTTTATGCGCTTGGGTATTGGGTATTTCTTTTGTTTAGGAATAGGAACGGGTGCTGGGGTGGTTGGTGGGGTGTCCTGGTATCATTGAGTCGGGGCGCTGGGGTGTGTTTCCATTGTGGAGGAGGTTTTTGTGGGTTACATTCAGGCAACAGTAGTGGAATTTTTGTATTTTGTACGGGTAACCTGGCTGGCGAGTAGGCTGGGCTGATGAGGACTGTTCTTTACTGTTAATGGCCTTGTATTTAGTGTTTGTATTGGGGCATGGCGTGGGCATGCTTGAGGTACAGGGTTGGAGGTTTGGTCAGTTCATATTTAGTAGTATTCGGGATGTGACAACCTGGGGGCCCAGCCCTGGGGCTCTTCTTATGGTAGTGCTGGCGGTATGAGTTTAAATAAAATTAGATTGAATTCTAAGTACTTTTCCTACTTATTACTATAATGAATATAAAATACCTTTACATTCTTTATCATTACTGAGACCTTTATTATTGTGACGCCAAAGAGAACACTTCACAGAGAAAGGTTAGAGAAAGCTTATGATAGGTGATTCCGATAGAAGACAGAGGTCTTGTACTATCAGTAATGTAGTCAGAGGCCTAGAGCTCTTGCATGACTAAGAAGGAAAAGAAGAGAAGTATCATTCCCTGTCACCAAGAACTAAAACATCTGAAGGGGGATTGTTACATTCAGATGCACATGAGGTACAGGACACGAGTTAAATATTTTGCTGATCATTGGAGAGTGATGCTATATTAGGAGAAGATGTTCAGTAAAGACTCAGACTTATCTAGGTTAATTGAGATTCATTTCTCTAGACAGTGATTCTCTAAGAAGGCTTAAGGTGTACTCATTTTATTTATGACAACTAAGAGCAAAGTAAAATAGTATAGAAGTTTATGAACAATATTATATTGTTAAGGTCTCTTCTCTGTTGCTTGATAATGTCTAAAAGCTTGGGAAGAACCTCTACATGTACATTCTATGTTGGAGTATTCGCGGACTACTTCTTTCTCTCATACAAGTTTTGTACCTCTTTAATATAACTCACAGGGTTGGGTATTCTCCTGAAGTGTGAATACAAGAAGATCCTAAAAACTATCACCCCCTCTTCAGTACTTACTATTTTGCCAATTGGAAACTTTATTGTTTCTAATAGTAATTAACTGATTTTGAGAGTCATTACACCTATGGCCTAGTTCTCAAGTAGAACTTTGTTTGTCCCAATTGTCTCCCCTGTTAATAATATGATAATTTTTATCAATGGGTCATATCTGTAGTAGTAATTGTAGATGTAACCGTCTCATATACAACAGATTGTGACAAGGCAGAGTAGAGTGAAGGAATAAGGTTTTCAAATAATTTGGCCTTCTGAGTCATAGGTGTTTATTGTTTTGTGATAATTCACAATTATAAGTCATATAATGTTACAACTTACACGCATGCCTCATACTTAAGAGTCACACATATCATACATGTGATGTACTTGCATATATGACTTGTTATGATATTTGGGATTGGTTTAAGTATGTTGCTTAATTGACTCATTTGAGTTAGTTGAGGATCTCACATGACTCATGCTTGTGTGTAATAGGATATAGGGATGTGAAAGTATGAGTTACATAGAGTTGGTATTATGTGAGGTGTTAGTATAAATAATGGAGTACTGAAAGCTCTGGTACATCACGCTCCGTCGCTCCTATTTTCCTCCCATATAGTTTGGCAACACTACGTCAACTATCGTGGGCCCTCCCACTCCCCGCTGCCCCCTCGATGGTTCCTGCCTAGGGGCACGGTTAACTCTACCATCCTCTCCCGCTTTGGCCTCGCTTGTCTCTTGTCTGCTTGGTGGGGGAGTTATCTGGGCTCGCCCAGTAGTCCTGTCTTGCTAATAGGGGCTCGCTTAGCTTTGGCACGGTCGGCTTCCTCTCTTCATTTCCGGACGGCACTGGCAGTGGTGGACATCCTTCTCCCCACTTGCACGATCCCCATTGGGGAACACCTTGGCTAGTAACTTCGGGGTCTATCTCGCGGTGAGATTTGACCATGCCCTCCTAGTCGCTCGGTTCAAGTTTGGTTGCCTTCCTCACCTCGCCCTTCCATCTCCCTGCCGCCAGTGGGATCCCTTCCACTAAGTGACGTTATCTCTCGGAGAACAAGGGACTACATGAGAGACGTGGTAATACGTCGGTTCGGTCTATGGTCAGGTTTGCACTAGGGCCTTTGGCCCTACCTCCACTTTCTACTTCAGTCACGTCGGCTCGCACCCTACTGCCTTTCCTCCTTGGCTGGTACCCTACTACCTCCTCCCCTTGGCTGGCATCCTACTGCTGGGCGGCATCCCCTCTGCCAAACATCCATTCCTTGGGCCTGGTACCATGGCCTCTGTTCTTGATTGGCGGGTCATGGTATTGCACTACCTCCGTGACTTAGCTGGTTGGGGGCGCTCAGCCTCAGGGCTCATCGCCGGCCGCCCACTTCGGGGGTGGTTCTTTAAAAAACGGCAAATCTGGTGGTACGGTGGGCAGTGGTTATTTTCTTTTGTGGCCCTATGGGTCTTGTAGTTTACAGGATAGAGTTTTTCCTTATGCTTTCCTGCCTAGCTTGTTTGGTTTCCTTCCTGTTGGCTATGTGTAGTTAGTGGATGGGGTTTTCTTTCGGGCGAGGAATCTTTTTAGGCTTTTGGTTGGCTTCAATGCGAGACACTTTCGCGTTCAAGTCATGAGGCCTGCGGGCTAGGCACCTGAGCTGATCACCCTTGGAGTGTGTGCAGTTGGGCCCATACCAGAGGGTATCGGGGGTACGGGTTTTCTCTTGGTCCGGGGTGGAGGGTTTTTCTTAACGCCATAGCTAGTGCTGCATGCGATGTTCTTGTACCTTAATCAAGTAACTAAATGATTATAAAAAATTAAAAAATTAAAAAATTAAAAAAAAAAGATATAATAAAATTTCCACGCTCCGTCACTCCTATTTTCCTCCCACATAGTTTGGCAACACCACGTCAACTATCGTGATCGCCCCCCACTCCCCTCTGCCCCCTCAATGGTTCCAGCCTATGGGCACGGTTAACTCTTCCATGCTCTCCTGCTTTGGCCTCACTTGTCTCTTGTCTGCTTGATGGGGGAGTTATCTGGGTTCGCCTAGTAGTCCTGTCTTGCTAATATGGGCTCGCTTAGTTTTGGCACGGTCGGCTTCCACTCTTCACTTCCGGATGGTACTGGCAGTGGTGGACGTGCTTCTCCCCACTTGTACAATCCCCGTTGGGGAACATCTCAGCTAGTAACTTCGGGGTCTATCTCGCGGTGAGATTTGACCATACCCTCCTAGTCGCTCGGTTCAAGTTTGGTTGCCTTCCTCACCTTACCCTTCCACCTCCCTACTGTCGGTGGGATCCCTTACACTAAGTGACGCTATCTCTCGGAGAACACGGAACTACATGAGAGACGTGGTAATATGTCAGTGGTTTGGTTTCGGTTGGATCTGTACTGTAGCCTTTGGCCCTTCCTCTCTTTTTCCCTTCAGTTGCGGCGGTTGGTACCCTACTACTATTTGCTGGTACCCTACTACCTTTCCCTCTTTTGCTGCTTCGGGCAGCTCCTTCCGCCCTCTCGGACGGATGACTTAGGGCCTTTGTTCTGCCAATACCTCCTGCTTACAGCGGGCGCTCTTTCCTTTCGGTTTCTCCTGCTTGTGACTGTAGGCTATAGGCCCAAGACATACATTTATGTCACCTATATGGTGCATCTATTCGTTTTTTCGACTTCACGGGCAAGGCCTGACCATTGGTTTGTCCCAAGCGGGGGGCACGGGTTCGGTTGGTATCAGGTTGTTGTAGGCGAGGCATTGGTTTCGGCCTTTGGTTGGGGGTTACTTTGGTTTGAGTTTTCTTCTATTCGGTGGAGGGTGTACTGTCGGGATGGGGGTTTCTCCTTGTTTTGAAGGATTGGTTTTCTGGGCTTTCTGTCTTTACCGTTTGTAGATAGCCGTGCCGGAGACTTGCAGGGGAGTTGTATAAACCGAGGACTGGTCATGTATCGGTGGCTCTAGGCGAGACCCCTCTGCACACAAGTCGTGGGACCTTAGGGTCGGGCACCTGGCTGCTGGTGTTAGTCCTTCTTCTGGTGTCACAGTTTTTCTTCTGGCTGCTTGAGAACAAGGCTGGGAGGAGGTGCGGGTCTACATAGCGCAAGCTAATATGACCCTCGGCCTTACTTTCATTAAAACAGATAAATAAATAAGATTATAAAAAATAAAAATAAAAATGATATAATGAAATTTCCAAATCTTTGAGTGTTCCCAAGTCTACTGTTTACTGTATAGTCAAAAGAACTAAATCTGCGAGTGGAAACACATGATGCAAAAAGAGATACAAGACCAACCAAGATTACCAATACCAAAAGAAAGATAGTCGAGTCAGTTATTGATATTGAGCCACATTTAGTATTATGCAACATTACTAAAAAAGAGAGCATTGGTTTAGACAAGACCTCTATTGATAAGATTATTTCAGAAGCTAGTTTTAAGCTTCTGATACTCAGAAAAAAGCCATTTTGGAGAAAAGGATATAAGGAGAAGAGAAAGGAGTTTGCTAGAAGAAGGATGAACTAGAAGGGGGCATGGAATTGGGTTATTCTTGTGGATGAAGCCAAAAATTGTTTATGTCCAAATCATACTAGCAGAGAGATCAGAGTTAAACCTGGTAAAGAGTTGGAAGAAAAAAACTTGAAGTCTAGCTTTAAGTCTGAGAGGACTAGTATTGGGATCTATACTGCAATCATAAAGGGTGGCAGGACGGAGTTAATTCTTGTAAGAAAGAGGAGAGAGGAGGAAAGAACCAGCAAAAGAGACAAACTTGGCCTCAATTCCCATCAATATGCAACTGAAATTTACCAGCCATACCTCATCCCTTTAATAAAAGGTCTGGATAGGCCTTCTGACAATATCTACCTAGTAGCAGATAATGCCTCTAGGCATAGTAGTGAGGAAAATTGAAAATTAGAGGCTGACTGTAGTTACAAAAAGCTCCCTTGGCCATGCAACCCACCAGATCTCAATCCTATTAAGAACACCTGTGCACTACTCAAAAGAGCCCTCACCAAGTGATTCTCCAAACTAGAGAGAAGACATTACACTGCTGTTGAATTGTTTGAGGTAGCAAAGAAGTAGTGGGAATTAATTGCTCAAGAGAAGTTGGATAAGTAGATAAATAGAATGTGTGAGAGAATTTTGGCTGTACTGGATGCAGATGGAGGCCATACAAAATGTTAATGATGTTTTTCTATTATCTACTAGCTATACTACTATCTTTTCTTTAATTGAATTTTCTACCTTATTTTTGAATTTTTTGTGGTTTGGTATCGTGGTAGTACTGTTGCCAGGTGAGGGTGTGAAGACTTTCCGACCATGACTGTACAGTTAACTCCTCTATCCTCTATTTCTACTACTTCGCTTACCTATTGTTCACTTGATAGGAGAGTTTTCTGAACTTGCCCAGCAGGCCAGTCTGGTAATAGGAGCTGGATTAGTGTTGGAATGGTTGGCCTCCTCTCTTTCTTCCCAGTTAGGACTGGTAGTAGTAGATATATTTCTCCACATTTCCATGACCTCAATTGGAGAATACCTTAGCCAGTAATATTGGAGTCTGTCTAGTAGTAGAACTCAACCATACTTTCTGAATTATTTGAGTCAAATTGTGGTGGCTTTCCTCCCCTTGACCTTTCTTCTTCCTACTACCAGTAGGATGCATTCCACTCAGTAACACTATCTTGTAGAGAACAAGGGACTACATGAGAGATGGGGTAAAAGGGCATTTGTTTGAGTTAGGTCAACTTTGCTCTGTGGCTTCTTGTCCTTCCTTCTATTTTACTTCGGTTATATTAGCTGATATCCTACTGCTACACAATTTTTTACTGCCATAGGTAGCCACTTTTACCCTCCCTAGTGGATGGCTTTGGACTCCCATTTCACCAAAACATTCTCCTTATGATGGGTGTACCATTCTTACAGCTTCTCCTCTCTCTGCTCCTTAGATATATGTCTAAGGTATATATTTATGCCACCGATGGAATATTGTCTATTTGTTATTTCAGCTTTACCCATGATGCTGATCCTATATGACTGTCTAGAATATCTGGTTATTGTAGACCATGAGTTAGATTTAGTTTTTGATTTGAGATTTGGTTGGTTTGAGTTTTCTTCTGTTTTGTTCAAGATGTACTATAGGGATGGAAGCTTTCCTTGCTTCGAGGAATGAGCTTTTTAAGCATTCTGTCTTTACACTTGTCAATCACCTTGAGAGAGACTGGCAGGTGAGTCTTTTTACATAGAAAGCTAGTTGTATATTAGTAGCTCTAGGTAAGATCCCCACTGTTTTGAAGTTGTAGAATCTGCAGATTAGGCACCTGGCTTCTGATATTTTTTTTATTTTTATTTATTTTATAATCATGTATTCATTGTTTAGGTATAAGAACTCGCATGCAGTGTTAGCTATGGCGTAAACAAAACCTTAATCCCAAACAAACAAAAACAAAAGAAACCAAACCAGTGCCTCCAAAAAGCGCGAACAACTCATATCGCAAAACTCATAATAGCTTACTATAAAGGAAAATATTCAAACTAAACTTAAAGCGAAATCCTACAAACAAGGAAACCAAACCAGTGTGCCAACACCCCTGGCTTAGGCCGAGGAGGATGAGCCGAGGGAGGAAAGGGGCTACCCGACGTGGCGGATCTCGGCGGGTGGATCTTTGAATGCAGGCATGTCCGGGGGGAAGCTGGTTGAAGTGGAGGAGATGTATGCGGCCAGTCCAAGAAGCAGCACTGTTGACGTCCAGATGGGCTCCCCTTCATCCAGGTACTTGACCCCCGGGATGCGGGTGTCTCTGGCTCTGGTGCATGAGGGGCAGTTGAAAATGGGTGGTGGAAAGATTCAGGCCCTTCCTCGCAGTAGGGGCAGGTGTCCAGAGCGTCTGGGTCTCTCCAAGAGCGATGGGTGGTCAGGTAACTCTTTCCAGACCTCATTTGGTGGATGCGGCCCGCCACAAATTTCCCCAGCCCTATAAAGAGGTGGGGCAATAGCGTGAGTGAGTATGCATATCGTGGTGGTAGTGGGAACTGCTTTACCTAGATGTTTAGTAGGAACTGTCGGCAGCCTTTTTCAAGGGCTGGGAAGGGGGGATCTCCAGGAGCTGCGGGGGGTAGGGGCTCAGGGAGGAGGTCGGGCGAGGCTGGTGGGACACGAGAGAGATTGCCAACTAGCTTGACCACTCTGTGGGCTATTGCATCAAGCGGGAGATGCCTCCTTACTGGAGGGGATGGCTTGGGGGTTTTCCACTATAGGGGTCTGTAGCTCAGGGTAAGTCCCACTGTCAAGCCACGGTGGTCCTCCGGGGAGCGGTAATAAGAAGTTGTGGGGAAGGAGGAGTGCAGCCGTGCAGTGGCTGGATTCCTTTCTGGTGGGAGGCATACCATCCTAAGTGCCGCCAGGCGCTGACAGTGTTCGACAAGGCAATGGACCGGGGCAAGGGCCGACTCGCAGGGGAGAATACTGGTAGGAGTTTCAGAGAAACAGTTGGTGACCTACCACTGGACTTGTCTCCAAAAGACAGAAAGCAGGTGGGTCATGGTGGCTGACGGTGTGAACAAATCTGCACGGAAGAGAAGTATGAGTGCAAGGAGGGAGGATGCTAGTCTATGGCAGAGGAAGGGGGCGAGTCCTTCGCCGGGACCGGAGAGCCTTCTAATCATTGAGAAAACCCCCTGGGCGAGTGCAAGACACTTCGAGAAGTGGGTGTTAGTAGCCCAACGAAGAGAGCAGGAGGCCGACTCAAACCAGTGTCCAAGCCATCGGACCACCCCGGAGGGGCAGAAGAGGAGACCATCAATGACAATGGGGAGAGTGGATGTGAGGTCCCTTTGTCTGAGCGTCCTCCAATGCATAAGTTCAGTCTTGGGTACAGAGAAGGAGACATCAAGCCGCCTGCCCTTTTGGGTCAATACCTGGCTTCTGATACTGACCTTTCTAGTTATATAGCTTTTCTTCAGGCTGATGGAGAGTGAAGTGGAGTAGAGGTTTAAGGTCTGCATAGCTAGTGCTAAGAGGATCCATGTACCTTACAATACATAAAATATAGAAATAAACTAGACGATAAAGAAAAAAAAATATTAAAAAAGATTTACCTATATTAGTATTAAGAAATCATTGTATCACAGCTGGAATATTATTAGATAGTAGTCTATCAACTAAATGGACAATTGGGTTTGTACCATAATTAGCCATGTTCCAACTTAATAGAATGTATCGACCTATTTGGTATAGAGTACTGTTTGTTAACTTTAAAGGAAAATCACACACAGTTTGTTAGGGAGTTACCTCGGTTTATTCAGTAGTACTATAGAATAGAATAATCCTACTGTAAATGATAACTGAAAGTACTGTTACCTTGTTTTCTGTTAGGCATATAGGAGTCCACAAACCCTCAGTAGGGTAACTGCATAAAAGCACTCATTTATTGACATTGCCAACACCCTCTTCTAGCCTCCTTATGACGCCTGCACAGCCATAACTCAATTGGAATATCACATGACTTGGCTTGAGAGGTTACATATTCAACTTACAAAGTTGTCAAAGTTATTTTCGGTAGTGAGATATTTGCTACCAATACTACCTACAGCTTTTCAACTCTTCAAACAATGTACAAGAATTACTAACAAAGGGATTATCATTTAATCCGATAAAGTGGCGTCCTGTAAATTAATAGAATGTAATTTTGAAAAAGTCTATTAGTTGGATCAGGAGATATGGAGGTTTAAAGTTGGTGACATAGGAAGATTGTATATAAGACCACTCCTACAATGAACTAGAGAGATAGGATATAGTGGTAATACCAATACCAATCCACAGGCAGTTGTATATTGGTTGGTCTAGGAAATAGGATCCCTTTGGTGGTGATTCTATTGGAGGCGAAATAGACCAAGGGGAAACTTCACAGACTCAGAAGACCTAATTGGTGATAGACATAAAGTGTTGGCATGTTGTCCATTGAGTCTACATTATACATAAATGCTTAATATATAAGATAGCTACCATGTATATTTGGAAGAGACTACTGGAACTATAGTTAAACAGACTAAAGCTTCAAAGAAATGTCTATTTGACTCTATAAATTGAAGACTGTAGATTGGAAGATAAAAGTGAACCTTCTGATGGAGAAGATTTTATTATCAAAGAGTATGAAAATGATGGGAAAACATTCATAATCCAATAGTGTTGGCACATGGTAAAACCAAGGACCATTGCATACAGGTCAGAGAAAGCTACTTAGTTGTATAGCAGTTAGAAGTAGTCTATAAATACTAAGACATGGGATATAAATATTGAAGTACCTCCCAAGCTTTACAATCATCATTAAGCAATGGAAAAGAAATCTTAACACTATAAAAATTATTCTACTACACAATCTTTACAATATCTTTATTGTCCACACTTGTAAGTGATTACTAGTCATAAATGAAAAGAATATTACCGTACCTTCTTCAATTATTTCCGTACTCATCAAACATTCCAGACTAAGTCTTTTCAACATATAGTAGTTTTGGCTTCCACCTAATAGTATATTGTTAGTTCTCCTTGTAACCAAGACTCATATGAGTTTCATTGTAATATTAGACACTATAACAGAAAATCCGTGTTGGTGTTACTGTTCCTCAAATCTGCCAGGTTCAAGTATTGAACCTGAATCTTTTACAATCAATACAGTTGAATAACTTCTACACAATTAAGCTTGATCTCTACCTCCTATACCATCCACTGTAGAGTTATATTAGTAGAAGCACATATCATATATACAAACTGTACTGCAGTATATCGATATAGGCGTACTACTAAAAGAAGATTTAATATCTGATTCATTGTCAATAGTGAGTAACTGGAATATGAGCTATCCCAAAGCCAACGATATTTCCAAGAGGTGGCTAAAGAAGTAGTCTCTTTCATTAGTGCAGAACAATCCTATCGGTACCCCAAGTTACACGATAGATGTAGCAACCATGTCAGAGCTTTCTAGATGTAGATTTCAGGAAACAATATGACCTAAAAAGAATCAAAGATAAAAATACAATAGATATGGAGAGTAAAGAGAACAACATACCCAGTCAAACTCCCTTACTTAGTAAATTAAGGTTTTCACCTAAAGGACCACAGTTCTCATAGATTTAAAACTCTACTTACTTGTCTACCCTAAGACTACATTACTACACAACTAATCTAGCAATACTAGACACTATTGTATGAGTAGCACTAAGAGATATTCAGAAAGATATAACCTTATCCATTAATGCTGCAAATATTATGTTCAAACAGCTCATGGGAGTGTAACAAGAAAATGTCCTCTGACTATTTGACATTCATAGACAAATCATGGAAGTAAAGTTGATCCATGACCAAGGCATAGGAATTCTATTAATGCAGTGTCAAGGGGTAGAAGATGAGGTAAAATCTCTCCTAGAAAAAATAGTAAAGGAAATCGCAGAAGATTAGACACAACAAGTGGTCCGACAGGAATACCACAAAGAGGTCACCACTTAGTTGCTCCAGTCCACATTAGAATGTGATTTCCTACTAGAATAAGCAGTTGAAGAAATAAACAAGGACATTACAAAACGGAACAGATTAGTAGATAAGGCCTATGAAGATCTAAATGCAATTCTTTATAAGGAATCAACAATAGCTTAAGAGGCACTTAAGACGCAACGAAGTGAACTTAAAAAAATTGAACATACAGTTAAAGAGCTTCTAATAACTTTGAAGTCCAAGGAGACACAACCCGAGAAACAAGTAGTGGATAAATGCGTACAAATAGAATCTGAACAAGATAATGATGAACAGTATACATGGCCAACAAGATGAGATAAGAGCAAGTAGGTCACCTAATCCCAGTTAGGTTGTGAAAGAAGTTCTAATACAACTCTGTTGAAAGTTCCTTCCTATATTACATTTCAATATATTTAATGACAAACATTATATTTTCACTTACTTGATTATGTTTTGGTTAAAATCTGTACACTGTGGACATTACTATAGCTTGGTGATATTTATATTAATTTCATAGATATTTCATTAAATATGAACAGGAATCATATGTATTATTTTCTTATTTAGTTATAGGATAACTCATATTTTTCTTTATCTTTTATGCATGTTCATGTATATTGATTACATACTAGATTGATAATATTTCCTTTATATTTTCTGCACACTGTCTTAGATTTATGCACACTTACGGAATTTTTCTTGGCAGGTTTTTATTGTCTAACACATTTGCACTTATGTTTTTCTACCAAGAAACCTATTCTTACTTATGTTTTTCCTTGTTATATTTCTTTCATTAACAGTTGGGACACTCCCATCGATATAGAGACAACTACCCACACATCTCACTTATATGAAATATGGAACAGAACTTCTACTAATTTACCTCTAAATCATACTACTTCTTACCAAAGGTGTCCATGATATCCTCTTAATACCACCTAGTTTACTCAAAATAGATATTCAATCACCCCTCTTAAGTCGCATTTATGAACATGTTCAGCTATCCCCAACTCATCCTAGTCCTGTAACTGCTGCGATGGTACCTACAACTTCTACTAAGCTGTATCGCAGTAATAGACATCTGAAACACCTCCAACAAAATTACTTCTGTTTTCTTTTACTTTACTTTACTTTTCTTTTGGTTTCTTTTATTTTAATTTTAAAGGAGTGACAGTTTGATAGACAATCAGGTAAATTTTTGCATCTACTTATTTTATCACTCCCTAGTTCAACTACATGTACTTACAACTATACAAGCACTTGAGTCCAGTACTTGAATTCATAATAATAATACCATTAGCCTTAGGCCTCTTTACATTGGCATCTGGAATTGAATGTGTTACTGGAGTCTCACGTTCACAGTCCTTAACTATTTACCTATCCTTACACCAGCCATATGAGTGCTGATTCGATATTTAGAGATAAGCCCTGATATCTCTAATCCTTCTCGACAGTAGTGCACATCTCTAGCAAGATAGTGTCACTAATCAATATGAATTCTAGCTAAATTTTACTAAGCCATCTGCTTTAGAAAGAGCTTCATTTCGCTAAAGTAATTTGTAGTCGAGTAGTAGAGTCTTAAGCCATGGAATGTACTATATTCGAGTACAGTATGAGTTTGCATACCATTGGATTACAAATATAACATGAATGATCAAGCCAAACTCTCTTATAAATCAAAATATTGTTATGCTCAGATTATACTGAGGCAGCTAGTACACTGACAACTTCCTCAGCTCTAATTCAGACATGTTGGAATCTTATAATCCTTCAGAATTGAAGATGAGTACCATATCTCACTCGCATAAAATAGAAAATAGAGTAAACCTTTTAAACCAATACTGAGTACTAAATTGTAGTTCTACTAACCTTAAACTCACTGATTCCTTCTATCATGAAAGACCTTATATGTCGTATAAAACACCAGAGAATGACAGAAACTGCTTCTTGACTGCTGACTTGAGATTCAAACAGTTAGACTACATCCAGAATCCTACTTGCCTGATATTCATGGACCAGTTGCAGGAGGCATAACAAACATACCTATGGATGTAGCCAGCAAGCTCTGAAGAAATCAATCTAGCCAGATGAAGACACAATATTATTAGTGATACTGTAGGGTCTGGAAAATCAATATCAGCAACACAACCAAGATAATATTACAGCTCTCAGAGCATACAAATAACCAATCAGCTGTTATGTCAAGATCTTTCTCTACCGTGAATTCTGTGCATAAATCAAGGATGTTCTCCAAAACTACACTTGGAGAATACAGTACAGATTACTGCATTTGCCGAACTAGCGACGCAGTGATCTCATCCACTGGACTAGTAGAAATGGAAACAGTACTTCTAAGTCATCTGAGTAGTACTGAGTACCAAAACTGACAAGCATTGGATCCTAGTGAAATGGAGACAGAATGTGATTCAGAAGAAGATGTTGATAAAGCCAATAACAATACATCACATTGTACTAACCAGTTCCAAGCAACCAAACAAAGGCAAAACTGACCCATGAAGGCAAAGCTGTCCTATAATAACAATGAATATTTCAAATGGCTCTAGACAACAGGAGGCTAATTGTGCACCGTGAACACCAGAAATAAGTCAAGAAATTCAACAAGTCAGGATCTATAGTCTGCCTCTATTTTTGTCATCTAGAATTCCACCATTTTTATTACCACTAACAGATTAGACTACTGCTACATCTCACATCCGGAGCTCTAGTCCAGCTAGTAGTCCAGGTACACCCTATCAGGATAACCGGTCAGTAAATAATTCCTGGTACAATTTGGCTAACTGGTGTGGAAAGGGTCATGATTGAGTTAGCAAAGCTACTAATACTATAGTACAACCTGTTTGAGGACCTACTCGAGAATGTAGATGCTTAAACTAACCAGATACTCCAAATCTGATGTACCATGATGGAGTAGAATGAAGAAATAAAAATGGTCATACCTGAAGAGATGTGAATAAATAGTAGTCAGTCAATCCAGAGTACATGATACGACATAACATATAGTACTAACTTAGAACAATATATACAAAGACCTTGGTCATACTGTCATAGTTCGTATATTAGGTAAAGAATCACATTGCAAGATTATATGAGCTACCAGAATATCTGACAGGTACAGTACCTCATGCGAAATATTTTCTAAACTAGGATTGCTTTATGTACAACCCAGAAGAGTGCAAGGTTTGTTTCCACTAGGTAGCTACCCTTCACTCATTATGTTATCAAATTTTTCAAAACAACCAATATTAGGCAGTACAATAATCTTTGTAGATTTTTTATGCAGATGCACTAGTACTCATATCCACAAATATCTGATCCTTATAAGCTATAACTACTGTTTAAGATTTAACATCATATGAAACCTCAGCTTCCACTTCCATACAGCCCAAATTCTGGAGGCAATTTAAGGTAAGTAAGTATTTTGTAGGAAAAGAAATACGGAGGAAAATTGTTTCAGAATTTCTTAGACAAATCAATAGTACTTGATCTGCTTAATGGGTACCATAATCTGGCATATACTACTATACCTATTGAAATCTAGAATCTACGGAGAGCTAAAGAACTTCATAGTAGAGTCTCTCACAGGTAAGACTTTATGATTGTTGTAAGAGATTATTGGTAAACAAAATGCTAACTTGCTGCTAGACCGGGAAAACCTTTTCACATGATAGAAACAAACATGGAGCAAGTGCCCACCCAATGTGCAAGTCATAATTTTGTGTTACCTCTGCAGGACTATAAAGAACAAGCTAGAGCAGATTCTCAAAGTCTAGTAAGAACAGTGTAAAGGATATCATGATAATTGGGAGGCTGTAAAGCCAGAACCGGTACATTAGCCATCAAAAACAGGAGGAAGACCTGCATCGCATTCATTACTGAGCACCATTTCTGATATCTGGAGTGCCAAGACCAGGTTATTAAATTCAAGTTAAAAAAAGAATCATCCAAATCAGACCAAAACTGAGTGAGTTATTGCTATTTGAAGTTGAACAATGTCAAATAGCCCTATCTTTGTCAGTTTTGGTCCTATTTGGCTGATTCCTTTTCCGAATTAATGAGATTAATCCAGGTTATTTTATCCATGCTCCTCAGAAACGAGGTTCTATAATAAAACTTTAACCTGCACCACTATATGTTAACCCCCACTGCTTGGACTTAGAACAAGATACAGAATGGCAGAATTACTTATAAGGAATGAATACATTATTTCAACAAAGTTGACTGTCATCAATTGCCCACCTGCCAGCATTTATAGATTCAGATCATCTAGGTCCAAATAATAAGAATGATCTAGATGTAGGTTCAGGAGCTGGTAGCTAGGTGAGCCCATGACTATCCAACCATATCAGGCTAAGCTTAAAGGAGTCCACGGATGGCCAGCAAATACAGATCTGTAATTCGTCTTGTCAGCTAGATGTTGAGGAGTCGGGACCAGATAATAGAACTAGTATGGAAAAATAACACTGATTGGATTGAAGTATGTAGATAGTAACACATTCAATTTGTGGAATTGTGACATAATATGATAAGCTATGAAAGTAATAAATAGTCTCCCAGTATAGTTATTGACTAGAAATAAATAATGTATAGCAGCAATCTTTGAGAGGTCTGATAACCATAATGAACAAGTACTAGAAATCGTGCAAAACTGCATAATGTATACCAGAAAGAGGATACAACTAAGAGAGCATCTTGAGAATAGTTCATGCATTAAAAGCTATCCCAGAGAGGTCCAGATTAGAGATAGTAGTCACAGAATAAGACTATGAAGGCAATGCTCCATCAGGACATATCAAGTGCAGCAGGTAAATATCTTAATAGTAAAACAGTAAGTAAAAGGTATGTAGAGGTGATAATTATGAGAAGACGATCTGTATAGACTCAGAATTATCTAGGCTAATTGAGATTCTTTTCATTGACATCAATTGTTTTAAGAATGTCCACTAGGTTTCTGGCTTATTTATAACTACAAATCATAAGGTAAAATAAAATAGAATCATAAAATCAAGATTACATTATGAAGGTCCGGCAGAGTAAGAGCCCTCATATGGGATCGGTGTACGACATGCGACTATAACGA
>NW_003298789.1:309643-325297 GCF_000151645.1 Tuber melanosporum
TTATACAAATTATGAACCTCTCTATCTATAACTCGCAATGTTGGGTATTTTCTAAAAGTACAAATAGTAGGATACGATGAAAACCAGTACCATCTTTACAGTAAGTTACTATTTTTGCCAGTTGGGAAACATTACTGTTTATGGTATTCATCTATTCTTCAAAGTCCTTAGACTTATAGGCTAGTTCTCAAGTCAAACTGTGTTGGTCCCAAATGTCTCTGCTATTCATGAAATGATCAGTTTGATCCACAGGTTATATCTACATGAGTAGTGGTAGATGCAACCATCCAAGGTTACCGACATTGAACCTGGACAACTACTGATCTAACTGACAGATATCCTCTAGATAATTTTCCACTAATTCGCCCGAAGCTATTCTATCAGATTAGAAGATAATCCCTCACTTAGCAACTCCTAGTTGTCCTAGGTAATAAAACTTTATTTAATATCTGATATTTGTAATAATTGCTACAATCAGAACATATTCCTTGACCTAGTTGTATGTAATGAGACTCAATTGAGTACTGTTACAATTAGACAAATATATGTCCATAGAGGTTTCAAGAGACTACCACAGTAGGAATGGTAGTAGATCCAAGTCTACCAAGCAGAAGTACAGTTGGTTAGGCACCTCAGTTGCATGTGATATGCCATACTAAGAGGTACATAGGTACTAGTAAGGAGTGGAGGTTAGGCTACTGGGTAGGATAACCCAAGTAGTCAAATTGGGAGTTACCCTGAATTACTTGATAGTTAATCTGGATGGAGTTATCCTACACTTGGACCTGAGTGACCTTACCTTAGTCTAGTAGCTATCATGCTATGAAGCATAGTTACCCTGCCTTGAAAGTAACTGGTTACGCAAGGCTTTTGGGAAAGTTACTAGATTGTTTGTTTCACAAGACTACCTAGGTTGTTCTAATCTCATGTTGGATGAATCACTCCCACACAACTAGTTGAGCTCCGAGAAGGCTGTAACTTGGAAGTAAGATGCCTAACACCGCCCTCTGGCCCTGTTACAAGTACCTAGCATCACAGGTGACAGCCTGGAGAGTTACTGTAATCTTAGTAAAAGTCTACAAGTGGAGACTTTCCTGGAACACCATATACGCTCATGCCATCCATCTGTTTGGAGACTGTCTGCAGGATACATACCTGGGTAGAGGTGAACCTGGAGAATAATCTACAGGTGGTTTCATGCAAAATAGACTAGAACTGACAGAGCAATACTACTTTGAAGTTAGCAGTAGTATGTGAGGTTGCTCGAGGCCTATAGGTGAGGTAACTGAAGTCCATTGCCCCAAAAGTCTAATAGTATTAGAGAATTATTAAGGGCTCTGAAATATTAGTCTGAGGTCACAATGAGACCTGCTTCAAGGAGGGTGGACTGTGGGTAGTGCCTATTGGTAGTCAACCTCTAAAGGAGTCAATTGGGCGAGCTAAGTGGTGATTATCCAGAATGATACGTAATACAGTAGAACCGGATAGATATTCTGTGGCTGTGGATGCTGGAAGAAGTCTAAGTTTATTTGAGCAGAAAATTCTATAGTTGGTATTGACATCCACTTAGACATGACAGCTTGTTACTGACATGTCCGCAATAAGAAGAGCTTTTACTCCTGCAGTTGTATTGTAGATGCTGTGGCTAAAACACTTCTGACGCGTAGATGTTAGCAAATGACAGAATAGTCTACTGTACTATGGAGGATCTTTGGTCCGATCTGTTGCGGTTGGCTAGAAAGCCCAAGGGTGTTGGGTACTCTCGAACACAGAGTAGTAATAGGGAGTAACTGGCAGTATATGAAATCTACTTAATTATCTACAAGTTCTCCTCTACTCTGGAAATCAATTACCTCTCGAGATCAAGACTTAATGGAGTAAAACTGTGGCTTAATAATATTAAGTTTTATGGTTTTTTGTTTCTTCAAACTCTACTCTTAAGGCTTTGCAATTTGTTATATTTGTTTGCATTCGCAGAAGAATTCATCTCAGTGCGGTGGATCTATCTACATCACAGGAGCCAGCATTACATTGTAACATTCAGAGAAGTTTATTGGCTTTTTTGGTAGTGCTTCTATTGGTATTCTAAAGTCTTATAATTAGTATATGGTAGAGGATGATATGTTGGTTCTTCACAGGGATTCTCTAACATTCAATATTATATCCTTACATAAAAGGCATCTCGTCACTTATGACTTATCCTAATAATGTTCCCTCTTTGAAGCAAAGTAACTTTCTGGGTAGGAAATAGATTTACTCCATTCCACCTTCCAAACCTCACTGCATGTCTCCTCTCATATATCCTGTGAACTTGATCAGGTCAGAAGGACAATAGTAATGTCCATGGTTATATTTGAGTACCTTTAATTGTGTAACATTATAGTTGCTAGAGACAAATAAGATAGATAGATATAATGATGTGCGGGCCCTGTAAGGAGGCCAGATGGGGGTGTTGGAGACCAGAGATTCTGATATTGAGTGGAGTTATCATACTTTGGATGGTTCTTAGGTATTGGATTCTGGTACTCCTAACTTAACCTCCCTCATCTTAAGTTTCACCTTGAATGCCTTTTCTTGGGCATTTTAAGCAAATTAATATGTAAAATTTAATTAATAAATATTAAACATTAAACCTTAATTCCTTTCTGACTTGATAAAACTAGTGTAATGATCCCTCTCTGGATAGTTAGTTCTTGGCGACGGGGAACAATACTTCTCTTTCTGTCTTCTTCTTTCTTTATCTTACAATAGCTCTAGGCCTCTGCATATATTACCAATAGTACAAGACCTTTGTCTTCTATCAGGAACGCCTATCGTAAGCTTTCTCTAACTCGTCTTTGTGAAGGACCTTTCTTGGCATAACAATAATGGTACAATAAAGATAAAGAGCGTAAAGAGTTTTTATATTCGTTAAAGTAATAAGTAGGAAAAGTACTTAGAATTCAAATTAATTTTATTTAAATTCGTACCGCCAACACTGGCATACAACAAGCCCCCGCCAGCACTGGGATACCGCTAACCGGTATACCACTAATCCTAAGCTAACTAAGTCTACAGTCCTGTACCTGCCATCCCCGAGTCATGCCCGCATGAGAACTAATTACAAGACTATCAAACAACCCAGTGCCCGCCCCGGTGCAAGTCCACAGCCCCTCTGGTATGAAGCCAACCAGCACTAAGCGTAGCCGAAGCCGAGCAAAAGACCAACCCAACCAGGTTCCTCGTCAAACAAAATATAAAATCACTACCGCCCGGTCTGAACACTGTCCCGTAAAACCTCCTCCATAGTAGAAAACCAACAAAACTACAAATATAAACTACAGGTGACACAATGGTAGAGAGGAGGTGACCAACATGTCACCTCTCGCATCTGCAGGCCAGGCTGTCGACCCTATGAACCGACTTTGCCAAGTGCTTCCGACGAGCGTAATGGTGAGGAGGACCTGTACCCGCTGCCTGTCCCCTCCAAAAAAAAAAAAAACTGCATAAACAAAGGAAACACATAGAGGTGGTGACAGATCAAAATAGTCAGTGGGGCCTATCTCCCACCCGTGGTGCCTTGCCCCCGCCAGCCATGCCCATTGCCAAACTAAAGAAACCAAACAAACTTCCACAACACCCGGCATGCAGAACCCAAACAAGTCCAACCAGGTGGTCGCAACCCACTATCCGCACAGGTGGCCATCAGCCAACTGGTCCATCGGGGAGCCTTACAGCACTCAGCAGCTTCACCCAACAGCCCAAGCCAGACTGGAAACACTTAATTAGACATCACCCAACCTGACGCATGCCTGATCGGTGCTCGCAGGTGCCTCTCCCCCCCCAATCAGCTCCCTCCAAGCCCCACGCACCAGACGCCACAGAGCCTATCCAGCCCCCCCCAGCCCCTCAGACAGATCAACCATCCGACAGCCACAGGACAGCTCATACCCAGCCCTACCAGGCAGCCATTGGTCTTGGCCACACGAATGGAGCCCCAACCCCCAGCACCGTATAGCCGAGGGGGGCCCACTAGCCACAGCCTGGAGCTACAAAGGAGGCAGTACCAATACGCGAAGGTACCGGCACCAGCCACACCATCCAACCCAGCAGAACTGAAATCCAACCGAGTCGGGAAAGAGTAAGCAGAGCCAGCCGAAGTCAGCCCCACAGGTCCGGCAATAGGCACTGACCGAACAACGGGCAAGAGGCACCCCCAACTGACGCGACAAGAAGGGGAAGGGTGAACGAACAGAAGCAGACAAACAGAAGGTAGGCCCCACTTGCAATAGGTGAAGCTGCCAACCACAGACCACAACCGAACTACCCAGACGTACAGACAACACGAGTGCCTGGCAGCCAATTGTCCCACACGATACCAGGCGGAAAAAATCACCACACCAGGGGGTAAGATATTTCAGGGTCAAAGCCATCCCCACAAATTCGAGGAGGAGAGGCCTGACTGAATTGACGTAAATGCCACAAGGACAAAAACTCCAAGGGAACGGCGATAAACAACATTGTTGGATTCCGACTGTAGAAACGAAAACATAATGAAGAGGGGCTGGGTGGGTACCGCCCTGCCACCTGGGGAATGATGCGGCCAGTACGACAAGTTGATACTTGGGAAGGTCATCAGTCTAACCCAAGGGCGTTTTGTATCGCGAGAACTAAGGACTCCCTTAAAACCAAACAAAAAAACATGAGCTGGCCGAAGGAACGACACGGGTGATCCCGCCAAACACAATGTTCAATCCCCCTAATCAAACGTGAAACATGCGAGTAGACGATAGACAGGAAGCGGTAGACATTTAACCGAAAGGGGCGCGTATGCGACCGTGATGAAGTGCTCGAAGTGACAGCATCATGAGAAACTATCAGGCGACGAAACAAGAAGCAAACAAGTAGTCCACCACGCAACACCTAACAAACCTCAACACCAAAGACCCCAGAAACTACTGAGCGAACTCAGATATCTCCCCCAGAATCCGAGACATCAAGGCCCATCATGATGGCGAAAGAAATGCTCGGGGCAAAGCGATGGCAAGGACGAGGAAAAGTACTTAGAACAAAGCGTGAAGAACCTATCTTCCTTGGCCGCCTCGGCCTCCTTATATAGTGTTCTTCCCGCCCCTAGTCATGTGATCTAAAGTGGTCACATGTGCAAAACCAACTCACAACAAACTAGTCATGTGACCAAAGTGATCACATGCTCAAAACCCATGACCTTGTAATGAGGTTATGTGCAAAAACTCATAAACCAATCATAATGCAATAAACAAGTCATATGACTCGACAGAGTCATATGCATGAAACCCATGACCTCATAACAAGGTCATGTGCAAAACATAAATCATATGCACAAGGCTTACCCGCAAGGCACACTCATAAGGCATAGTCGCCAGGCACACGTCCCATGACTCATACTTGAGCCATGTGCGAAAGCATCACAAATCCCACACATAACAAATCATATAACCCGAATGGGTCATATGCGTAAAACAATAACATACCTGTGACTCATAACCATGTGTCACATGAAAACCTTTTCCATGCCAAGCTACGTTTGTGACATTAGCTCCCCTCCACCTAAGCCTGAGTCCCGTCAGGCCTTTTCTCCTAGTTTCAATAGTTCCCATCCTGCTGAGCGCATGGTCCTTCTCAGCTTGTGGAACCTTTCGTCTGCCATCCTCCATCTGACCCTTACTGATTCTAGGGTCAGATTTGCCATCTTAATTGTGTGCCGCTGATTATCATTCAGCTGTCTTAGCTCTGCAATTGTTTTGTCGTTTGCCGAAATTGTGGTCTTGGCTTGGCCGAGTTGTTCTCGGAGTCCCGGTATCTGCCTGTGTAGGCTCCTGACGTCCGGTTCCATATCTGCTGAGGAGTTTTGGGCCCCTCCCTCCCTGGACCGCATCCTCGCGGCCCATACCTTTCTGGCATCCTCCCCTTCAAACTCTTTCCTGCTTCCATCCTTCTGCGAGTAGAATCCCGCAGATATTTTTTGTGCCCGGTATATTCTGCACCCATTTCTGAAGCATTGGCAACAATTCTTCAGAACGTGGTCCCGGCGTGGGCCACGCTTTCGACATTTCCTCGGGAACCATCCCGAGCATTCTTTGTCGCCAAAGTGTGTCTGGCAACTGTCATCATAGCATACCATCCATGACATGGCGTTATGCAGTACTTGTTGTTCCCTCTCCTTAGGTTCTTTGTCGGTTGGACCCATGAATGAGTATTCAGAGCTAGTGGGTGTGGTTTGGCGCAGGCTATCGCCCCAGCCTTCATGTTGTTGCAACGCAGTGGGAGTCTTTCCCTCGCCTTTGTCTTGGTTGAACGTAATTGTCACCTGGGCCGGGCTTGCCTGCGTATCGCTGGTGGAAGGTTGAGATGGTATCTTGTGTGTTTTCAAAGTTGTGTGCCAAGTACCAAGTTTTATCGTGTTCGGGAGAATATCCTGTCTACTTGGCTCGGTATTGGAGGTGACTGTGGAAGAAGCGGGAATGGACTCTTTCGTCGAGCTCGTATTCTGGTTCTCCGTCGAGGTCGATAGGAGGGGGAGGAATAAGTGTTTGTGAGGAAAACTTGTTGTTGTTGTATATTTCGAGGAGTGAGATGTGGAATGTGTTGTGTATTCGCATCGAGGGGGGAAGGTCAAGTTTATAAGCTCGGCTGCCCACTCTTTACAATATCCTGAATGGTCCGCTTTTCTTGTAGTCCAATTTCTTTGATAGTCATGTCATATGAATATTGCGTGGTATTAGCCATACCATATTTCCCGATTGTATGTTCGGATCTGGTCTTCGGTGCTTATTGTATTGTTCTTTTTGCCGTTGTTGTGCTTTACTCATTTCGTATTGTAATGTTTCATGTAGTTTCCCGATATCGGTTTTCTCTGGTATCACATCATTAATCGTATAATATGTGGTCTGACTTGGTGGATGTCGTCCATAATTCGCGAAGAAGGGTGACGTGACGATTGTTTCTTGCTTTCCGTTGTTGTATCAGAATTCGGCCATAGATAACAGCTTATACCAATCATTTTGTTGATAATTGATGTAGGCCCTGAAATATTGTTCCAGTATCGCATTTACCTGCTCCGTTGGTCCATCTGTTTGTGGGTGGATTGCTGTACTCATCCGGTTTTGTATCCCCATTTCCACGGTTACTTTCTTCCATAGTCCCGATGTGAATAGTGTTCCTCGATCAGTAATGATATTTTTTGGGAGGCCATGAAGTTGGAAAAGCTCTCGGAAGAAGGTTTGCATAAAATCCCTCGTGTTTATATCTTTTCTGACCGGAATGAAATGACTCATTTTGGTCAGACGATCCACTACGACCAGGATGCTATCGCAATTTTCCGATGCCAGTAGATCCGTGATGAAATCCATAGTAATTGTTTTCCATGGTCGTTCAGGAACTTCGTTTGATTTTAGTAATCCATCTAGTGTGTCTTTAGCCATTTTCGTCCTTTAGCATATGTCGCAGTTTTTGACATATCGTTTGACATCTTCACGCAGTCCTGGCCAATAGAATGACCTCGTGATGAATTCCGTGGTTTTAGCTGTTCCTCCGTGTCCTGCCGTTCAGATATCGTGGTGTTGTCGTATGATATCTGTCCTTATCTCCTCTTCTTCCAGGATCAATTGTTTCCCATCGTACCACATCTTTCCATCCTTCCATTGACATAAACCTAGAGCAATTCCTTTCATTTCCTTTTTTCCTTCCTGCAATGCTTCTCTTATTGCCTAAATTGTTTTGTCTTCCTCGTTTGCATTTTCAATTTCCCTTTTCTTCGTTGATGTGAATTGGATAACCTCGCTTGCCTCGAAGTAGGTTTTTGGCAACAGTGTTCATGTTTTTTGTTTGATTCTTTCGTCTTTCTTTGTTTGTGGTTTGTCTCTTGCGATCCTGGTGAGAGCATCTGGCTTTCCACTCTCTTTGCCTGGTCGGTATTCGATTTTGAAGTTGTATTTGCAAAGGTGTTCCATCCATCTTATCTGATGGTCGTTCAGTTCTTTCGTAGTCATGAACGGGACCAAGTTCTTATGGTTGGTTAGAACTCGGACTGAATAGTCGTTGTTCAAAACGTATCTCCTCCATTCTTTTAATGTTTGAACTATCGCTAATAGTTCTTTGTTTGCAACCTCGTAGTTGCACTCAGCAGGGGTCATTGTCTTGGATCGGTAAGACACTGGCCTCCATTTTCCATCGTCGCATTGTTGCGATAGTATACCTGAGCATACATATTTTGAGGCGTCCATTTCGATCATGGTTCTTCGGTTTGTGTCGAAATGAACCACTATGGGTGCCGATGTTAGATGCATCCGTATTGCATCATATGCTTTTTGTTCTGTTTCTCACCATTCCCATTTCTTGTTTTTCTTTGTTAGGTTGTAGAGTGGTTTTGCCAGCCTGCTAAATCCCTTTATGAACCTGCGATAAAAGTTGCAGAATCCCATAAAGCATTGAACAATTGTCTTGTTGTTTGGTTTGGCCCAATCCCATATGGCTACTGTTTTGACAGGGTCGACCTTGACGCCACTACGATTGATGATAAATCCAAGGTATTCTGTTTCTTCCTTATGGAATTCACATTTTGTTGGTTTGATCTTCATTCCTGATCCTTGTATTGCGGCCATGATATTGCTGATATCCTTTTGGTGTTGTTGTATGTTTTCCGAGTATATGAGTACATCGTCCAAGTATACGATACAACATATGTCGAGGTACTTATTAAGTACTTTATTGATCCATCTCTGGAATGAAGCCGGTGCGTTGGTTAGTCTGAAGGGCATAACAAAGTATTTGAACGTTCTGTATCTTGAGGCGAATGTAGTCTTCCATTCATCTCCTGCCTTGATGCGTATATTGTGGTATGCGTCCTTGATGTCGTGTTTGGTGAAGTATTTTGCTGACAGCAGTCTGTCCTGTGCTTCTCCAATCAAGGGTAGTGGATATCGGTCTTTCTTGGTAACCGAATTGAGGGCTCAGTAGTCCACACAGAGTCGCATTTTTCCGACTTTCTTTTTGACGAATAGTATTGGGGATCCTCCTGACACAAGAGTTCCTGATCCATCCTCGCTTTAAGTTTTGCTTGATATACTTCCTAAGTTCTTCGAGCTCTGCTTCTCCTAGTGGGTATAACTTCTTGTAGGGAATCTCTTTTGTCTTTCCCGTTTTTTCATCTTTGTCCAGCTGAATTTCGTGATCGATTCCTGGTCTTCGAGGTGGTAGCTCCGTAGCTTTCTCTTCTTAGAATAGATTGGTGAATTGGTGATATTCTTTTGGAACCAATTCTTTCCATCCCTTTTTACTTTGGTATTTCTTGTCCTGGATTGCTAGCTGTGTGCTGATATTGATTTTTGCTAGAACTGCTTTTTCGTCTTCGTATGTTCATTTGAGAATTCCTGTTGTATCTCCTCTTTGATAGTACCATCCAAAGGCTTGTGCTGTGATCTCTTTGATCTCAATTCTTTTTGTTGTATCGAGCTGGTTTTGGTCCGTACTTCCTAATCCCTTGCTTCCTCTTGTAGTTTCATCCAGTTGATCTACTTCATGCAGATCTTCTTTGTTGATTTTTTCGATTATCCACTGTGCGATTCGATCGCCTTTCTGGACTTGGTAGTCTTCTTGAGCTAGGTTGGCCAGGACCACTTTGATTTCATCTGCATAGTCGATGTCAATCACTCCTGCCATGGTCATGAGCCAATGTTTGACCGCTAGCCTACTCCAGTGTGCTATTCGTCTATAGGTGCCTTCTGGAAGTCCAATGGCTATTCCCGTCGCTATAGTTACCTGCCCATTGGCAGGTATCTCGATTCCTTCATTGGCATATAGGTCGTGTCCTGCTGCCCCTTTGGAACCCTTGGTGGACACTCTTGCCTCTTGGTCCAGCCTTTGTATCCGGACTTTCTTATCTTGCCGCATCTCGGCGAACTTTGCACGTAAAGTTTCTTTTTCCGCTTCTCGTATCAGTGTTGAGTAGACCACAGGTGAGCTGTTGAGCCATCGTCTCACACATAGTTCGCTTGTAAAGGTCATGTTGTTCTCGTTCCAATCGATCGTCGGATTATCCTTTCATAACCATGGCATTCCTAGGACTATCTCATAGTTTTTTAGGTCTGCTACTTGAAAGGTTGCTGTTTCTCTATGGCTGTCAATGTCTATAGGTACTGTCGCCGTATGGGTTATAGGACCCATAGCGCTTATCTTTCCATCAGCTAAGTAGACTTGTCTCGCTTTCTTCGCTTGTTTGGTATGGAGGCCGTATTTGCCGCATATTCCTTTGTCGATGAAGTCTTCGGTGGCCCCAGAGTCGAGCATTGCATATATTGTTGTTTCTTTGTTTTCTTTGTTGTATATCTTTGTTTTGATCATCACATAATCTCCATCTTCTTCTCCTCTTTGCGTGTGTAGTGCCGTGTAGTAGTTCACTAACCTGATGGATTTTCCAGGTTCAAATCTTGGGTCTCCCAGACCACCGTTTACTGGGGACCCTCATCGTTTTCTGCCAGTGAATCCTCTGCTATCATTTCGCAGATGTTGCTCCTTTTTTGATTTTGGAAACGATTATTTCCAGCAGCTCTGTTTCCTTGGTATCCGTTGTCAGGTCGGCTTCTGCATTCTCGTATCCGATGCCCTGCTTTTCCACACCTTAGGCATAGTTTCCCATTCATCCTTCTGGCGTATTCTGCCTTAGACAGGTTCAGAGTAGGTCCTGCTCTTGATTTGTCTAACTCCATTGGCTCGCCTGGTGGTAATGCTTGACTTTCTCCTTGAGTTGCTTGTGGTTTGAAAGTCCCGTCCACATTCCTGGATGATTGGACCACCCTGTGAGCCCTAGTGTTTTCCGAGTTGCTTCGAACCATGTTTAATTTGCTTTCTTTATCGATTGCCCATCTTGTAAATCGTTGAGCTGTCGTATAGTGCAGGTCGGAGATTCTCCATGCCTCTCAGAGTCTCTCGCTGCAGTTTCTCCAGAGGATGATGTAGAGAGTAGCATCATCAAACTCGGCCTCGTACTCCAATAGTTGGCATTCATTCTAGTATGCCGAGAATGTTTTTTTTCCTTGCTGGAGTTTTTCTAGCTTTCGTCTTGTTGTTTCTTCGGCATTGGGATCTCCGAATTGTTCGTAAGAGATGTCGCCTTAAACTCTTCGTATGTGACCCATTCCCTCTGTTTCCTTCCATCCTGAAAAGGCATGATCCATTATCCTGTAAGTCCCCTGAGTAGAGATTCCATGTATGGAATCTTGATCTCGTCATGGCGATCTCCATATTCCTTGACGGCAAAATATCCTTCACATTACGCTAAGAATATTCGTAGCTTGTCTTCAGCTCCTTCGTATGGGTTGGGCTCCTTTGCTTTCGGTCTTTGGACATTTCCTTGCCCTGTATTTCGTGTAGCTGTGAGAAATGTCTGATAGTGATTTTCAGTCATTCCAAGTAAGCTGGTTCCTGGTGCCGGAGTGGCTGGGGCCGGTGGCCTAGGTACTGCGGATTCCGACATTCTCTCGGGTCGTGGAGTTCCTGCAGGAGAGCTATAGACTGGTGATCCTTTCTTTGGGGTTACTGGGCTTGCTGCTCTCGAGGGTTCTGCTGAGACGTGATCTAAGGCGTCGCTGAATCCACCTAGGTTAAGGTTTTGATCATCGATGTCGATATCTCCTTCCCTTTCTGGATTGAAGGATACCATCTTGTATCATTTAGTGTCGCACTTAGGTGACACTTTGTAATGTAACGATTCCTCTCTGGATCGTTAGTTCTTGGCAACGGGGAACAATACTTCTCTTTCTGTCTTGTTCTTTCTTTATCTTACAATAGCTCTAGGCCTCTGCCTACATTACCAATAGTACAAGACCATTTTCTTCTATCAGGAATGCCTATCGTAAGCTTTCTCTAACTCGTCTTCGCGAAGGACCTTTCTTGGCGTAACAATAATGGTGCAATAAAGATAAAGATCGTAAAGATGTTTTATATTCGTTTAAGTAATAAGTAGGAAAAGTACTTAGAACAAAGCGTGATGAACCTATCTTCCTTGGCCACCTCAGCCTCCTTGTATAGTGTTCTTTCTGCCCCTAGTCATGTGACCTAAACTGGTCACATGTGCGAAATCAAATCATAACAAACTAGTCATGTGACCAAAGTGATCACATGCTCAAAACCCATGACCTCGTAACGAGGTTATGTGCAAAAACTCATAAACCAATCATAACACAATAAACAAGTCATATGACTCAACTGAGTCATATGCGCGAAACCCATGACCTCATAACGAGGTCATGTACAAAACATAAATCATATGCGCAAGGCTTACCCTCAAGGCATACTCACAAGGCATATTGGCCAGGTGCACGTCCCATGACTCATACTTGAGCCATGTGCGAAAGCATTACAAATCCCACACATAACAAATCATATAACCCGAATGGGTCATATGCGTAAAACAATAACATACCTGTGACTCATAACCATGTGTCACGTGAAAACCTTGTCCATGCCAAGCCACGTTCGTGACAACTAGGGTAAAATCCTTTCACATTTGCTTAGTCATTGTAGGAAAACCATTTCCTCATCATCCTTATTCTGACCACCATGGCATTTCTGCGCTATCTTGGTGGTATTCTTCTACCATTTCCCTCAAATTATCTATTCCTGCCACAGGCTCCTAAGTGTTCTTATCTGCAGAGCAAATTTGCTATTTCATAATGTACTATAGTTCAGGTACCTCTTCTTAGAGACCATATACTCTCATCCTGTAAAAGGGTATTTGGTTCTCACAATTTTTTCTATCTCTTATTGTACATCAACCTCAACCTACTCAGGCTCCATAGGACGTTGGCTCCAGTCTGCACGTACTAACTTCCAGTGAGGTTTTAACAGGAACATGTAAAATAACATGTTTATATTCTATTGATTCGAAATATTGAACTTAGCTGTACTGTTTTCTCATTTTTCCAAGTTTGTCAATGGTCCATATAATTAGGGACTTAGTTTTTAAAACTTATGGCATATACAAATGTTCTTTGTGTTTAACATTACATTATTACCAACTTCATAGTCTGGATATTACTTAATGCTTCTATTGAAATATTCTGCTGTACCTTCTTGTGTCTGTTCAAGTAATCGCTTTGATTGTTCAATGATTGTTCTATTCCAGTTTGCATAAAGCATTGCTCCTAAATTTTGTGCATAACGCTATTTTATCAATTCAGTTTGTGCATAAAATAAGTAGTTTGTATAGAATGGAGTCATTCCATGTGCATTTGTTATGCATTTGGTGTAGATATGTTTGACTAGAGATAATAGTTGATACCAGTCGTCCTGACTGCAGTTGACAAAACTTTGCAAGTAATCTTCTAGTACTTGGTTAGTTTGCACAGTTTATGTATCTGAGTGTGGGTGGTACACAGTAGACATCCTTCTTTTTCTATCCAATGTGTTGTACAAGAACTCCATGAATTCTCCTGCAAACTTTGCATCCATGACAGTGACAATTTCTGATGGTAAGCCATGTAGCTTCCATACTTCCTTTATATAACTTGTAGCTATATCTTTTGCAATAGCTGTTTCTTCTAATCTAGCCAATTCTCTAAACTAGTCAACTAGTACTAAAATCTACGTACATCCTTGACTTTATTGTAACTGCACAATAACCTGTACAGATATTATTGTCCAGGCTGTATATGTTATTGCCAGTGGTTGTAGTAGACCATATTTTGCATAGTGTACTGATTTATTATGTTGACAATTGTCACATCATCCCAAATTATTGATTAACCAATCTGTCAGGCCTTTGAAATAGATGTCTTCCATAATTATCTCTCGAGTTTTTTCTTGTCTAAAGTTTCTTAATCTTTTAGCATCGTGACATCCTTCTACTATCGTGGTAAAATAGTCCTAGTTTTTGTGTACAAATAATCTTGGCTTCTAATAAAGCAATTTGTCAGACAGGGTCCAATCCTTTGGAAAGAGTTTTCCATTGTCTTATAACCTTCTCCTACTTACTTCTCCGCTTCAGCCATTCTTTGTTCCCAGGAATGGCTTTTAGGATTTGCTCCCTGAATTTGGGGTTGGATTTCTTCAATTCCTTGCAAGCAAATATGGCGCGGGTCATAAGAGTTCCCTCAAGCACTTCTATTATATCATACTAGTAGGTCTTCTGGTCTCTTGATGCATTTAGCAGGCTAACTGCTAGTTAAAATTCCTGGATTGGTATAGCTCTTGTTGTGATATCTGTACTACCAAACATCAGTGTACCTCCTTCAGTGTTCTCCAGGTTATCGATTTCTATCATATTTGCAGTATTAACTTTTTCTACAGCCCGCTGAAAAGTGCAATAACCCACCTTGATGGGACAGTCTATTTCTCGATGGTTAAATAGTAGTACTTTGATTTTGCCTCAGTAATCTTTGTCAATTATCCCTGCGTCAGTGGAGATGCTGTGTGTTACTGCTAACTCACTTGATAGAGGAAACCTTGAATAAGTTCTAACCGGTTCTCCAGTTGCAATGCCAGTTCCAACGACCAGTTCTTCTAGTGCTGGAACTATAACTTCCTATACAGGGTAGAGATCACGGCCTGCTACCATTCTTATGCCCTTAGTGGGTAATCTTACTCATGCGTCTAACTATTTTACTCTAATTATACGGTTTGAACTATTCTACTTCACGATTTCCTGTATTTCTCGTAATCTAAGATCTTTCATTGCACTACTAGTTACTAGCCATACTTGAATTCCTCCTTGTACAGTTCTCATTACTAAACTGATTTAGAAATATTCTGGCTACAATATCGTCTACTCATAATGTGCAGCTTCCTTCTCAGAATGATACTCCAGTTATCAACTGTAAGTATTAAGTTTACCACCTCTTGTGCCTAGGTGGTAAATAATTATGAAGTTGTAGTCTACCAACCTCTTTGTCTAATGAAAAGAACCCCCACTCCAGATCTTAGAGGAGAGAAAATGTTGGAGATTTTGGTGTTATATATATACAGTTATCGGTTTTTCAGTTTCAACTAAGTATTGGCACTATTCTTTAAATACTGCTAATATTTCCAATAATTCCTTATCACTAATCTCACAATTTTGCTCCGCAGAATTCAGTAGAAGAGAGTGAAAAGCAAATAGATGTATTCGTTTTTCCTCAAGTGGAGATAGGACATATCTCAAAGTGAAGTCTCTAGCGTCAGTTTCCACCAACATTTCTTTTTCCAGGAAGTAATGGTGTAAAATTAAGGCAGAAGTAAAACTTCGTTTCAGCTCCTCAAAGGCTGTTTCCTGTTCCAGGCCGGACTGGATTCTTTTGCAATTAGAGTTTAATATTTTGTTAATCAGAGCTCAAATTTTGTGAAGTTTTCTATAAAACATTGATAAAGGTTTGCTAATACCAAAAATATCTGAACTTCTTTAATTGATGTAGTTGACTTCACATGTAATGTAAAGTCCACCTTTTGAGTACTCATAAATATCCTATTAATAGCTATTACATATCCTAAAAAGGCCACCACTTTCCAGTAGAAAAATCATTACATTATTGAAATCTCGAGCTGGAAATCTGCTAATTTCTGCAGTACCTTAGTTACTAATTTAATATGTCTCTATTGACCTTTTGAGTAGAAGAAAATGTCATCTAAATAGTAGACAACTCTGTAGTCCAAAAATTTTCAAGA